>NC_044034.1:346975505-347275505 GCF_901765095.1 Microcaecilia unicolor
TTGCTTTTGATCATCTGCCTGCAAGTGAATAGAGGCCTGGAAGGCAAGTGCCTCAATCAAAAATACAAATATTAGGCTAAGCTATTGGTTTAAACTAAAGCATATCCATGTTAAGTTTAAAACTTAAAACAACTCCATTTTGCTACTTTCCTCTTCACTTCCACTGCGTCTTAACATTTACTACAGCAAAAAAATGACGTCAACAGTTTTGATTCTAATGGTGTTTCTTTTGGATTTCCAGTTTTTCTATGATGCAAAACAAAGATAAAACCAACACAGCAGCCTTTAATGCTTGGATACGTGTATGTATTTATTCAATGAAAATGTAAAGCTTTTTGTTTTGGTATTTATTATGTAAAATGAAGCTATTAAAAGTGTTAATAAAATGTAGCCAAAAGTAATCGAACTCCAAAACTTTAGCTTTATTTTTTAAAGTTACTAGCTAATGATAAAATTATGGCTAAGGTTTCTATATAATGGGATTAACAATGTCCTCACGTACTTTCCTCAATTTGCACCTCCCTAACTGCAGAGGAATTAAATACAAAACCTACTATGCATCCAGTTTCTCCTTTCTGGGCAGCCAGCTTTGGAATGCTCTACCAAGATCCATCCGAACAATAAATGATTATCTACCCTTCAGGAAAATGTTGAAGACACATCTCTTCAAGCAAACTTACTCTAACGACCCAACTTTATCTTATCAGAACATCTACACAACTCCTGCTCTTACACTGACACCGATTATACCTTTGACCTTGCTTCCCAATCTCCTTATACTCATCCTCCAGTCTTTCCTTTTCCATCTTCCCTACACTATACCCCCCCAATCTCCTTTCCTTCTGTCTATCCTATCATCGTTTACCTTCCCATTTCCAATTCATATATTCTCAAAACCTATTATATTTATTACAAATTGTATTATTTTCCCTACAAGACTTTGCCATTCTATTTACTATGTAAGCCGCATTGAACCTGCTGTGTGTGGGAAAGCGCGGGGTACAAATGTAATAAATAAACAACATAAATCCTAGCATCGTTATAACACTATTAGTGGACTAAGTACTGCACAAGACAACTCAGTTTACTAAATTCTCTCTTCAAAAATCTTCTAGTCCAGAAAGCCAATGAGCTAAGCCGTGAATAGCTTCACAAACACCATAGCACATTGCTCTTTGCCAGTTTTTCCATGCTCTGCCATTTTTTACATATGGCATTTTGTACTTGCAAAACCGAACAAAGAAATTATGCCAAATTGCAAAGCAGCTGATCATCCAAATCCGCTCAATAGCAATTTCACAAAAGATAAGTTTTGCATCTGTATGCATAAATCCACTATGAGGAATTAGTACGCATTAACAGCTAACCCAGAGGCTTGGCAGTTAGCACACACTAAGAGGCAGTCATCTGGAGAAAATCTATGTCAGCATGGCCTGGTAATGGCAACATGTTTTTCTTAAGGAACAGGGGGTTATTTGCATAAGATGCAAATTACTTTCAAGGCAATTTTCTAGTTAAGAAAAAAAGTCATGAGAAATCAACAGCTCTTTTTCTGCAAAAACACATGAAGGCTGGTAAGTCATATTTTTATTCACATTTTTGGGGGGTGGAAGTCAGTGACCACTAGGGGGGGATCACCCCCAATTCCCTTCCATGGTCATCTGGGGCACCTTTTTGTGCCTTATTAGTTCTGAAAACAGGTCTAGACTAAAACGTCTTGGTTTTAGTCCTGGACGTTTTTGTTTTGTCCCGCCTTTGAAATGCCCGACACGCCCCCTTGTGATTTGAACGCTCTTCTGACTTCATAGAAAAACGTCTAAAAAGAGGTTTCAAAAACACTGATTAACGTCCACATGCTGCTTTATGTCACTTTATAGACGTTTTTTTTCTCTTTCAAAAATGAGCCCCTCAGTATATCTTACCCTTAAGACTAAGCCTTCTGGGGTAGTTTACATAGTAGATGACGGCAGAAAAAGACCTGCACGGTCCCATCCAGTCTGCCCAACAAGATAAACTCATATGTGCTACTTTTTGTGTATACCTTACCTAATACCTACTAAACCTGACTATATCTTATGCTTAAACTCTGATTTGTAAAGTAGAGTAATAAAATCTGAACCCAAGTAGAGGACCTGGGGGTGTGATGTCACTGATGACTCTTCTAAAGAAAGCCATTTCCAGGGCAATCAGCACATCACTAGAGAATTTATTCAATGATGTGACTGTTCAGTACAGTGTGTAATATCGAGCATTCATTAGTATGTGCTTCATTAAAGCAGAGCATGGTAAAGGACAGCAGTCATGTAACTTTGTGCTTCAAATATCACCTTTTAAAAAAAAAAAAATTAAAGTTACAAGTTCATCCGTCCTTAGTGTTGCTGTTTCTTCACTGTGCAAAACCATTGTTCAGATTATCATCTTGAGTGAAGATCTGTAGTTGCCATGTTAGTCCATTTTGGAGACGTGGAAATAAGGGTCAACAAACAAGCTGTCGGTGAGACCTTTTACTGGACTAATGATCTGTCTGTGACAAACAGCAGAAAGCAATGCTGACCTGCTAACGCGAGGATAACTCTCAAAAACTGGTCAGATATATTAAATTACTCCAAGAAAAAGATCTCATCTGCAACTTGTTTGTTGACCCTTATTTCTACAGATTGCCCAGTTCACCACAGTAAAAGTGGTTATACACTGTATTCTGAAGCATTGCAATAAAAGGCTTTATGCTTAGGTGCTTCTAAATTGTCAATTTAGGTGTTTATTTTCCAGCTAATTCTTTTTTTTTTGGATACACAGAAATCAGTGTTTTCACACCAGGGGTACAAAGGTTGGATACTTTCACCAGTGGAATCAAATACACTTCTCTGTGTCACGCAGTGCAGAAAAAGCAACAAAATGGAACAGAGGAGACAAGCCAGGGAAAGGAGCAGAGAATACTAGGGAAGTGGTGTTTTCCAGTGTAAATTGCCTGTTATAAAATTCCAGCCAGCAGGAAAAGTTCCCAGGTTGGCATGAAGATGCATACTTTGCCAGTAGGTGTGTACAGAGGTGGAATTTGAGTGTTGTTCACAAGTATAAGTCTTTATAAAATAGAACCTATGCAACTGTCTACTTGCCCTCTTAAACCAGGCACCCCCTTATAAAATTAGCCTCCACATGCAAATCTCTTTGTTATCCTGAAAAGCCAACTGGTTGGCTGTGTCTCAAGGACTAGGTCAAGAACCACTGCCTTGGAGCATTTCTCCAACATGAGGCAGCGGTGCTGCATGCAAGCATCAACAGGCTCTTCCAAGTGCTTTTCACTACCTCGTCGTGATTTTCTCTTTATTCCTGCTTAAGTCATCTACTTCAACAGTGACAGCAAAAACACAAGCGACAAAAACAAACAAAAAAACCCGAGAGTGAATATCATTGTTCTGTATCACAAGAACATCTAAAGAAAAGAAAGCAGGAATTATTATCGTTCAATACCAGCACTTCAAGAAAAGTAAAATGTTTTGAGCACTGCTATCATATTATTGTACCATGCTGCCAGTTTGTGACTCACAGCTGCATGTTGGACACCCACCACAAATGCTACAATCACACTACTTCAATCACACAACTGCTCTGATAATTATTTATACAACGTCTTATATTTTCAGTTTCAAAAAACTGGTCCTTTTTAAAAATAATCAATGTCAAACATCTCCTAAAAATAAAACTCTTCAAAAGTCCAACACCACACAAGTCATACTGGGATAGACTAAAAAAAAACCCAAAAAAAACCCAACACAACCCAAACAACTAACAACAGATTGTTCCAGTTGTCAATAATGAGCCTTCAGCTGAAGTGGAAGAATCGTCTAGTGGTTGAAGCCGCAGGCCAAGAACCAGGGAAATCAGAATTCAAATCCCACTGCTGCTCCTTGTGATCTGGGGTATTCACGTAACTATGCATTACCTCAGGTATGAACTAATTGACAGTGTAGAGTGGAACATTTAGATAGGTAAGCGAGTAAGAGGAGTTAGAAAATAAGGTGACTAATTTAAAGAAAGTTGCACATGATGTCAGAGAGATGGTTAAATATTATCACAGCTAGGGTAGGAGTGGATAAATATGTCCTGCTGTAGTATGTGCAGTCTGTGTCACTCATGCATACTCATCAGGGATGTCCTGAAACCCTGACTGGCTTGGATAGAATTGAGAACCCCTGGTCTAGAGTCTTCTGATTTGCCTCCAAGCCACAATTCAGCTAGAAACATCGCTGTTCTGTTGGACTGCCAGTTAGCAATATGCAAAGATTCACAGCAGTATCTCTATTCTACACCTTCTGCTAATTCCTTACATAATTGCCCACCCCCCTCTGATCCTCACAGAAGGCTCTCCTTTCTCTTTTCCTACTTGGGCCTGCACCCTTACCTGCCTCCTCCTTACCATCCGACTTGAACTGCCGTAACCCAAACCTGCTGAGACATGGATAACGCTCTCCTCTACCTGCCCCTCATGCCCCCTTTTTCCCTTCCCGTCTCCCCACTGCCTGCGTCTTTTTTAAAAACTGTATAATGTAAACCATTTTGCTGGCCCATAGACTTTTATAGTGCTATGTCAAGCACGGGTAATTAAAAAAAAAATAAGCAGTAGGGCAACAAAGAAGGAACCTCATATCACTTTTCCTAGACTATAAGAAATCACCAAGAGACGTATTAGGTTGTTGCAAGTTTTATTAAAGATTTTGCCTGCACAGCAATCTATGTGCATGGTTATTTCTGTAAAGTCTCTATCCAGGAAGGAATTCTACAAACCTAAAATAGTAGAGTACACATGGCTGCCAATTCAAAAGGCAACTAGGGTTTCAAATAAATCCTTAAAAATTACACCTTCAGTCTAAACCTGCAGACGGGAAGCTGCACAAAGGCGTTTTAAACACGTCCACACAGTTTTCTCAAGTACTTTAGTGCTTTTCAATATTGACTTGATATTTTTTTAAGTCAATCTGATTAACACCACCTGCAAGCCGGATAAGTGCTGCTGACTTGGACATGTGGACAGCGCTGTTCGACATCCTTACAGACCGCCTCTGCATTATGTGGGCAGAGTCAGGGTGATCCCAGACTTATCCAGATAGTGACAATGTTCAGTCTGCTATCTAGATAGGGGTGCTGAATATCTGTATAAATGTTTGACCACCACAGCTGGCATTAAAAAACAAAAAAAACATGTTCACCACGGTGGTTGTCTAGACCCCCCCATTTTCAAAACTCATTCTTGAAACTGCACTGAGGGCTAAAAAATAAGATAACTGTGCATATAACATTATAACCAAGGGAGGGAATTTGTATACTGGAAAAGGTTGAACTGATTTTTTTTTAAGTGCATAAGGCCCATTCTTGGGAAATACACGAGGAAAAGTAGCCTCAGTCAGTTATAGCACTGCTCAGAGCCAGTAGTGGGAGGCGGGACTGGAGGTTGGGAGGCAGGGATAGCGCTGGGCAGACTTATACGGTCTGTGCCAGAGCCGGTGGTTGGGAGGCAGGGCTAGTGCTGGGCAGACTTATACGGTCTGTGCCAGAGCTGGTGGTGGGAGGCGGGACTGGTGGTTGGGAGGCGGGGATAGTGCTGGACAGACTTGTACGGTCTGTGCCAGAGCCGGTGGTTGGGAGGCAGGGCTGGTGGTTGGGAGGTGAGGATAGTGCTGGGCAGACTTATATGGTCTATGCCCTGAAGAGCACAGGTACAAATCAAAGTAGGGTATACACAAAAGTAGCACACGAGTTGTCTTGTTGGGCAGACTGGATGGACCGTGCAGGTCTTTTTCTGCCGTCATCTACTACTATGCTCATTCACAAAGCCATAACAGGTAGCTGAACATGTATTAATGGGACTGTCCAAAGTAAACCTCATTATTATTGGAGCACTTTTAGTGAGCTGTCTACACAGTCCTCTTTCATACATATAGGTACCTTTTGCATGCATATGAATGGCTTCTGTCCTACATGGCATGCACAGCAGCAAATACACTAATTTCCTGATGGGGTTGTTGCCCTATAGCAATATTGACTATATTTACTGGTATGAAGGACGTATATGCAGTGGCATACCAAGGGGGGGGGGGCGGTCCGCTCCGGGTGCACGCCGCTGGGGGGGGTGCCACGTGCCTGCCGGCTCTTCGTTTTCATGCTCCCTTTGCCCCAGAACAGGTTACTTCCTGTTCCGGGGCAGAGGGAGCATGAAAACGAAGAGCCGGCAGGCGTGCGGCACCCCCCCCCCCCCCAGCAGCGTGCACCCGGGGGGGGGTTCTTTCGCAGGGGATCGGGAGTTCTTTCGCCGGGGGGGGGCGTCGTGCTGTTCCGGGGGGGAGGGCGCATCGGCGATCCGCCCCGGGTGTCAGCCCCCATAGGAACGCCACTGCGTATATATGATATGATAAATATCCTACTCGTGTCAGTGAAATATATAAACACAAGATAATATGTAGGTAAAGTGATGCCATGGGCAACAATGAAAAGTAAGATATAGCGGACTCTACAAAGAACCCCATCACACATGGCATTAATCCATAGCATTCAGTATCACAATTCAAGTCTGGTGCACATCGCACTGCATTCAGGAAGGGTGGTCCAGTATGGTTGGGTGTATGAAGGGGATAGGGAGGGAGAAGGGAATATTTGGGAAGGGTAGGTGGCTTGTGGATTTGGATGGGTGACCTTGATTGTAAAGTATACTGAGATGAGACTAAAAACCAAAGCCTGTATCGGTTTATTTAGAAGTCAAGCTATATATTCAAGCTCAGGGTAATTAAGGGGGGAGGGGGGAATAAAATGTTACTGATAATTCTCGACATATACTGTTCAGAGAGCTGGTCTGAATTTTATGATGGTTCTGGTAGCTTGGTTGCTCAACTGTTCTTTTTGGATCAATAATGTAATTTAAACTAAACTGGTCATTGAACGATATTCACATAAGTAGTTTTCTTCTTCTGCTAATATTACTTCAAACATGCGTGGGATATGCATAGAGGAATCCTGTGCAGAAGGAATGGATCCTCAGAAGCTTAGCTGAAATTGGGTGGCGGAGCAGGTGGGGGGAAGAGGGGGTGGTGGTTGGGAGGCGAGGATAGGGGAGGGCAGACTTATACGGTCTGTACCAGAGCCGGTGATGGGAGGCGGGACTGGTGGTTGGGAGGCGGGAAATACTGCTGGGCAGACTTATACGGTCTGTGCCCTGAAAAGGACAGGTACAAATTCAAGGTAAGGTATACACATATGAGTTTGTCTTGGGCAGACTGGATGGACCATGCAGGTCTTTTTCTGCCGTCATCTACTATGTTACTATGTATGTATGTTACTTATCTCATCTAATTCTGAGGAACATTTAAGTTACATAGGGGGTCTTTTACTAAAGCTTAGCTCGAGTTATCTGGAGCAGGGCCCATAAGAATACATTAGGCCCTGCTGCAAATCACTCAAGCTAAGCTTTAGTAAAAGATCCCCATAGAGAGGTAAAAGATAATTGAATGTTAACTCAAACTGGACCAATATGGAATATATAGAAAGGCTGTTTTTCCCTCACTTCGCCAAAAAAAGGAAATCTTGTTGGCAAATTGTACAGATGTGGCAGTTCACAAAAGGCATAATACAAGAACCATTCATACCAATCAAAACTGGGTAACACAGAGGGATTTTGGGGGGGGGGGGGAGGGAGGGACGGATGAAGGAAAACAAAGAACACATATGCCGGTTGATAGTGCTATTTAACCAGTCAGTGAAGTCACTTCACTGGCTCCCTATCCATTTCCGTATACAGTTCAAGCTCCTCTTATTAACCTATAAGTGCATTCACTCTACTGCCCCTCACTACCTCTCCACCCTCATCACTCCCTACACGCCTTCCCAAGAACTCCGTTCACTAGGCAAATCTCTCCTAATTGCACCCTTCTCCTCCACCGCTAACTCCAGACTCCGTTCCTTTTATCTCGCCGCACCTTATGCCTGGAATGGGCTTCCTGAGCCGTTACGTCAAGCTCCATCCCTGGCCGCCTTCAAATCCAGGCTAAAGGCCTTTGATGCTGCTTTTAATTCCTAACTTGTCACCTGCTTGTAACCTTATCTTGTCTTCCTCTCTTCAATAGTCCCTTTGCCCATATGTCCTATCTGTCTGTCCTACCCTTATCCCTTATTTGTCCTGTCTGTCCTGATTTAGATTGTAAGCTCTTTTTGAGCACGGACTGTCTTTTCTTCATGTTAAATTATGAAGCGCTGCGTACGACTGGAAGCGCTATAGAAATGATTTATAGTACTAGTAGAATGGCTCCTGGCCAGTTAAATAGCAACTGGCTATCCGCGAATATTCAGTGGGGAATAGCCAGCTATCTCACACTGAATATTCAGTCGATGCATAATCGGTGCCAAAACGAAATTAGTCTAGGCGTATTCTATAAAGTATGCCTAAATTTAGGCACACTTTACAGAATAAGCCTAAAATTTCCATGCAGTGTATAAAATACACCAAGCACCTGTCTGTGAGACTAAATTTAGTCACAAGCAATAAAAGTTGGTGTAAATGCTAACACCTAAATTAAGCGTAGACCAGGTGTATTCTATAACCACACACAGATTTTAGAAATTCCCATGGCCACACACCTTTTCAACTATGCAACTTAGAATTTACACGCAAGACATTACAGAATATGCTTAAGACAGTTCTGCGCATAAATTCTAATGCCAATTAGTGTCAATAATTAAGTGGCAATTATCAGAGCTGATTGGCTTGTTAACTAAGTAGCATGCACAAACCCAGAATACAACTGGATTCGTTCTGTGCGTGCAACTTAAGTCATGCTATATAGAAAATGGGGGATAGCGGCTAACCGGCTATATCACACAAAACAGCCAGCTAGCCAGGAATATTCAGCGCATCTCCAGATAAGTTTGGCAGCTAAATAGGGCCACCCATATAGCAAACCTATCTTTGGCCACTCTAAACTTAACTGTTCAGCACTGAATATGGGCTTGGCGAGTTAAGTTTAAACCTGCCAAAAATAAACCACATATATTCAATGCCAGTCACAGGAAACTGCCTGGCATTGAATATCCAGGTTCACTGCTGACTACGGAAGCTAGCCGGGCTGCCTTCCACGGTCTGAATATAGGCCCAATGGTCTTTCCACTTCTAGTCAGTGCTTTCAGGGCCCACCTATCAATGACACAAGATAGACAAGTGGCAGCCAGGCACATGCACAAGGGAAAACAACACTATGACCAGTTTAACAGAACCAAATTTTTTGTCAAACTTATTTGTTTTTGACAACTTTAATTAATCATTCCTGCAGCCATTCCCCAGGAAGATCGTCTTAAAGTGATTTCCTGCTGGGGAAGTCACAACCCACTGGAGGTGTACTATATTTACAATGTTGGGGCAGCCTGGTGCTTTGAAATTGTGCTTTGCTGGTAGCATAAAAACAGACAGGTCAACATGCACCTTTGGTATACATACACCTAGTTTATACCAAAATATTTCTAGCCTGGAAATAAAATCGATGCAATTTCCACTTCTGCTCCACTCGCTCTCTTGTGATGACTGAGGTATCCTAGAGCTCTCAGATCTGTCATGATTTTATCTGCCTTTATTTAATTATTTGTTACATTTGTATCCCACATTTTCCCACCTATTTGCAGGCTCACTGTGGCTTACATAGTACCACTAGGCATTTGCCAAGACCGGTAGAGAAACAAATACACCTTGAAAATCTGACCTTTAATGAGTATTTTTTTTTTTGTTACATTTGTACCCCGCGCTTTCCCACTCATGGCAGGCTCAATGCGGCAGGCAATGGAGGGTTAAATGACTTGCCCAGAGTCACAAGGAGCTGCCTGTGCCGGGAATCGAACTCAGTTCTTCAGTTCCCCAGGACCAAAGTCCACCACCCTAACCACTAGGCCACTCCTCCACTGTTGCTACTATTTGAGATTCTACATGGAATGTTGCTATTCCACTAGAAGTCGGCCCTTGCAGATCACCAATGTGGCCGCGCAGGCTTCTGCTTCTGTGAGTCTGACGGACTCACAGAAACAGAAGCCTGCGCAGCCTTCTACATGGAATGTTGCTAGTGGAATAGCAACATTCCATGTAGAATCTCCAATAGTAGCAACATTCCATGTAGAATCTCCAATAGTATCTATTTTATTTTTGTTACATTTGTACCCCGCGCTTTCCCACTCATGGCAGGCTCAATGCGGCAGGCAATGGAGGGTTAAATGACTTGCCCAGAGTCACAAGGAGCTGCCTGTGCCGGGAATCGAACTCAGTTCTTCAGTTCCCCAGGACCAAAGTCCACCACCCTAACCACTAGGCCACTCCTCCACACTCCTCATTAGAAAATCTAGTTTCCGGCATTCCGCTAACAACATTCAGGTTTTTCTCTTTAGGAACCGAGAGAGAACCGCACAAAGTGTAAATGATTGCCTTGCAGAGGTCTGGAACTGAGTTTCTGTTAACAATAAAACCCAGCTATTAATTGTTGGTAGCTTCTTGGACTCCTTAGTACATGGAAGGCTAATACTGGGTGGTGTTTCCTAACTTCCAAGTCTGAGGTAGCAGAGGCATGCAGAGATTCCAAGTTAAATCTGGACTCTCACATCTCTATAATTACAAAGAATGCCTTTTTCACCTTTGTTGCCAAAAGCAAGTGAGATCTCATGTGAATTCTGTAGACCTAAGCTACCCTCATAAATGTGTTTGCCATATCCCAAATAGACTAAGGCAGCATACTGTATGCAAAGCTTCCTCAAACTACTGAACTATCAGTCAACTCCTCGCATTGTGACACATGTTCCTCTATCTGAGATTTTGATGATAAAGCAAGTAAACTGATGGATCCATTTTTAAAGAGGATACCCAATTGCAGTGATAATCTGAGCATATAAAAAGCTAAATAATTCAGTAGATATTTCTGCCAAGCCTAACCATCAACAAGAATGTTAATCTAGATTGACTTGCGTTCTGCTTTATACTTCGGAGATCCCCTCTGTAATGAAGGCATTACATAAATTTTGGTATGTTTTCTCAGTTTTTGATTTTTTTTCCTGAACCGCTATTGACAGCCATTTCAGTGAGGAGCAATTATATTATAAGAAAGCCAATGGATCAGAAACTATCAAGTGAACATAGAACATGTGGTAAATGTTCTTGATGAAGATCCACTATAGGAAGTTCAGTGTGGAAACTTGCAAGTAACAATTCTGAAACCAAATCTAAATATAGCAAAACTTGTGAATTCATATGTGGTTTATGTTATACTAGCCGTTGAGCCCATTAAAATGGGTTGGTGGATCGCCGCCCCCCTCCCCCCGAGTTCGCCGCCCCCGCCGCCCCTCCACCCGGCCCATCTCTTCGCTATTCAACTTACATCTCCGCAGCAGGCAGAGATCAGCTGAGCTCCTGTCGGCCTTCCTTCTCTGCCTGTGTCCCGCCCTCGTGTGACGTAACGTCGGCGAGGGTGGGACACAGGGAAGGAAGGCCAACGGCAGCTCAGCTGATCTGCCTGCTGCGGATATGTAAGTTGAATAGCGAAGAGACGGCCGGGTGGAGGGGTGGCGGCAGCGGTGACTCCGGGGGGGGGGGGGGGGGGGGGTTACCAGTGGCGGCGACCTTGGGAGGGCGGTAGCGGTGGCGACCTCGGCGGTTCCCTCCCCTTCGCACAGTTTCCCTCTCTGTCCCGCCCCCCCGTCATCAAGTATTGACGCGGGGACGGGACAGACAGGGAAGTCTCTACTGCGCATTTGTGAGTGAGTATGGTCACTTGCCGTTTATATGTTTGATTTTATCCCTACTCATTTATATAAGCAGGACTAAATGGACATTGACATTGTGTCTGAATGCACATAAAGCTGGATCAAGACAAAATATTAATACACTAGTAAAAAAGCCCCGTTTCTGATGCAAATGAAACGGGGGCTAGCAATGTTTTCTTTTGTGTGCATGTGGGAGTGTGTGTGTCCCTGCCCTCTGGCCTCTCTCCCCTCCCCCCTCTGAGTCCTTCACTGTTACAGAGCCAGCGATTTGATTTCGTGCTCTGCTGTTTTCCTTCACTGACTGTGTTACAGAGAGGGCGGGGCAGACACTCATAGGGAAACTGGATATCTCGCCCCCTTCACACTTCCGGCTGGAGGCTTCATAGAACGTTAGTGTTGCTTTTTATATAGAGAGATGACTGGATAGAGACAAATTATGGGATAGCACATTTGTGGTGGCAGAACAGAGTGTGCTCTTTTGAATGCAGGAGGAGTAACAGACTTTCAATTAAATTACAGGGAGCAATATTGAATTTATTACTTGCAATCTATGTGGTCTAAGTGAAGAACCGGATTGGATAATGCTGATTTAAATTGAATCTAGATTAGTTATGAGTAATGATATGATCTTTTATATGAAACACTCCGATGCCATTTTCTTTTATGCCTGCAGCTGTGAAGGGTGCAAGAAACAGAATGCAGTGAAGATTATAATAAATTTGAGGACCAGAATATTGAATGAGGTTTTCCCTGAAGCAGGGCTGATGCCCCGAAACACAATCGTGTCAGAGAATTTTGTTAGTGATTTCTCTTGTTGAAGATAAGATTTTTGTTTTAATAATTCTGTTGTTGAAGTTGAAAGTAAAATATGAAAGGAAACGAGAGAGGAGAGGATCTGCCTTCTAATGCGGTAACTCTCTTTTATGAACGTCCTCTAACATTTTAAAACCAAATACAATCTATCCGTCGGATTCTATATATCGTGCCTAGCATTCTGCGCCAAAATCCAAGCGTGTTCTATAACGATGTGCGTAACTTAATTGGCTTAACAAACCAGTGTTTTTAACAGCACTTAACAAGCAATAAACACTAATTGGCAACAATTAGAATTTATATGCATAACTCGCTAAGCGTATCCTGTAATGCACAGCGCCTAAATTCTAATGCATGGAGCCAAAATGGGACATGGTTATAGGCATTTCGTGGGCATTCCAAAATTTACTTACACGGTTATAGAAAATGCCCCTTCTGCGCCTAAATCTACACATCGGTATTTACGCCACATTTTTCTTGGTGTAAATGGATGCACATAGTTCTAGACACTGGGATAATCACCTAAGCATATTCTGTATACTGTGCCTAAACCTAAGCGCTGCTTATAGAATACGCTTAGGTGTAAATTTATTCCACGCGGACTTTTCAGGCGCCATATATAGACTCTGGCCCAATATGTTTATGGGAGCACATGCGATGACCTTTATAAAACAGGGGCCTTTGTAGACATCAAACATATAAACGGCGAGTGACCGTACTCACTCGCAAATGCGCATTAGAGACCTTCTCTGCCCCGCCCCCGCGTCAATACGTGATGACGGGGGGCGGAACACAGAGGGTCTGTACTGCGCATTTCTGAGGGAGGGACACCGCCGACTAACGCTCCCCCCACCCGAGTCGCCGCCGCCCCGCCACCCACCTTCTACCCGGTCAGGCCCTTGCTCCACTATTGAAACAGCGAGGGTCCGGGAACGCAGCACTGAGCTCTGCTGAGCTGCCGACATCGCCCTTCGTTCTTCTTCTCTGCCTCTGTCCCGCCCTCGACGACGTTACGTCACACGAGGGCGGGACAGGCAGAGAAGAAGAACGAAGGCCGACGTCGGCAGCTCAGCAGAGCTCAGTGCTGCGTTCCCGGACCCTCGCTGTTTCAATAGCGGAGCGAGGGCCCGGCCGGGTGGAAGGTGGGTGGTGACGGATCGGTGGGGAGGGCGAATTCGGAGGGGGAGGGGCAGCGGCGAACTCGGCAGCGGGGGCGGGCCTTTCAACCCCCCCTTCCTATAATAGCCCGTTTTTACGGGCTCAAAGGCTAGTTTTATATAGGCACTGTTATGAAATTACCTCCTGTATGTTTTAACCTTGCCGTAGGTTTGACTTAAGTGCTGAGATACTAGAGCAAGTAACAAACTTTGCAAGTGAATAAAATTACTAATTCTGACAGTAGCAGCTTCTAGTTAGAATGTTCTAAAGTCACTTGTTCTCTTACAGTTTTCTTTTCAAAATTCATCATTTTATCTGAAGTGAAAATTAAAGAGTCAAACCTGCTTGTTTTCCATTTCACTTCTTAAGGCTTTGTACACTCCTGTACACATAAAAGCAGGCCATTAAAACCACTGGGATTCCCACAGGATTTCCCAGAGCTCTGGCATGTCCACACTTCATTAGTTTTCATTTGCAAAAAAAAGGAAATTAAAAATAACAGGTCCTATTTTTGATGCACCAAATTTTTTTTTTTTAAATATAGACCCAAAACAGCACTGCAGCTGATAAAAAAAAAAAAACCATGTTTTTCATTAAAAGGCCCTGTAGGGACTATGAAAAGCCATGATGTCAACCATGAGAAACTGGAACTGTGTTTATGGCAGTATAAGAACTCCTACAGATATTAAGGGCTTGGAGTTTAAAAGGCCCTCTGGCCAGATGCCAAGACTGCAGCATACGCTGTACTGTTCTTTGATCTCAGCTTATATAATCTTTTTATTTTTACTGGATACAGGTGTGTGCAAGATCTTAAAATCCTATACAAACAGTAGCTAAAATGAACATTTAAAAAATAGCCTATACATTATTTGAAAGCTGTCTAGACGAAATCTGAGATAAAAACAGATTTATTTAATTCCCACGAATTAATCTGTAGAAGTTATTACTAGGTGCTCAGATTTTAATTGATATGGTCTGACATGGATTATCTTCGTTTGCGTTCCTCAGGTCACAAAGGAAAATTTTGAGCTGTGAGAAAAACTGTCCCAAAAGCCTGGACCCTTTTTTGGCCTTCTCCTGAATACCTCAAACTAAAGGGCCCTTTTACTAAGCTGCGCTAAAATGTGGCCTTAGTGAGCCCCTACACGGCTCTTTCCCACGCATTAAGGCCATTTTTACCACTTACATAAAAATGGCTTTTTTTTGTATTAAAGGTCATGCATTAATGATGCCATTAGCAAGCAGACATTGTACTCATCAACACCCATTTTGTAAGCGGTAAGGGTTCACGTACTGTGTGCTAATCAGTTAGCACACTATAAAGTAACTGCGTTGAGTAGGGATACCTACTCTCTCCCCCCCTCCCCCCCCCCCCCAATATGTGCTTTCAAAAAATATATACATTTTTTCTAGTGCACGGTTAGGGTATGAACATTTGGCAGTTACCACAGGACACCTTAGGGCATCCCACAGTACACCATTTTAAGCTACATTAGGCATGTGCAGCTTCGTAAAAGGGCCCCTAACTTACCTAAAGAGTAGTAAATACAGAGGAAGCTGAACTCAACTGGCACTACCTGCGCAGACAAGTCCATGTGAATGTTCCGACCTGAGTGCAATTCTGAAGAAAAGGGTCTCCGTCTTAGAAATCATGCTGAGCCAAGAAGGCACAAAATACGGGGCAGAAAACCAGTGGCCAATGACTATAGGTTTGCTCACTGGTTTTTCATCAAATGGTAGCCATATAACTGTCAGATTCTATCCCACAGTATAACCAAGACTTGTGTAACCCAGCCCAGTTCCTTACTTCATGTTACTCACTCCGCTCTCTGTTCTATGAGGGCTCTGAGCTTGCTTTTGGGAAGGTGAAAAGCCACATTTAAAATCCAATTCCAAATCCATGATTAATTGTGAGGCTTGGAAAAATCTTGAGGAACAGGGAAAACTGAAGCATGAACAACTTGGAAGGGCAAACCTGGGCACCGAAGGTACAAAATTGCAGTCTGGAGTGAGGTCTGCACAGGGTTCTGATGATCAGCATTCACTTAGATTCATAAAGATGCAAATGGCTCAGCAGGAGGGGCTTTTTAGACTCCTTACAGTATCTTTTCAGGGATGCCACATGAATGGGAAACAAACCAGAGGCTTCATGATTTTGTCTGACTGCCAAAGAAAAATTATCTACAAAAATATTACAAGTTTTGCTGCTCCAACTATTATATTTTGGGGTGGGGGGTGGAGGGGTAGGGGATGTATAGGTTAAAAGGTTAATAGTTATTATATTACATACAGTGTTGAGGACTTGTCCCGTGGCTTGCTGTTACTCTCTGCCACAAGGAAGACTAAATTTCTGCTCCTTAGACCAGCAAGATCGGGGACGCTGCAGAGGACATGTTCATAGTCCCTGGTGGAGTGGAAGAGACTCATGGCCACTCAACAGAAGCAGCACCCAGTGACAAAGCTCAGGGTTCTGGAGAGAGCTATGATTTGTTGTCCCTTGCCAAGGCCTAGCCCAGTGATGAATGGGATAAATAGGGGAGCAGTTTATAATATGGGGAAATCCTCAGTCACATTTCAAGCTGGAAGGTCAAAGGAATAGGAAAAAAAATAAAGACTTGCTGGGTTCAAAAACGAACTCCTTTAGTTAACTCGTTTAATAATCCGTGTACCCTTTCTGGAACTGAGTCTTATTATTTAAGGCTTTTCAGAATCAGAGGAGGCCTCAGAGAATCCAGCTGCAACATTAGATGGCCTTCTCAAAAGGCCTATCTATACCACCCCACAGGAAAAGTCACCTTCCAGTAATATGGTCCTGGCATTACTGCTGCTTTGGGATAATCAGGTTCTTCAGCATGTCAAAAGAGTTGCCATCTGGGTGAACTGTGACGATGTCTTTGCCTTCTTGGTGAACTTGAAGAAATCCGTTATCATCTAGACCAACTATCCATGCTAGTGGACCCTCCTCATTCCCCAGCCGGACTTGTTTGCCACTGTAAAAATAAAGAAGAAAACGTAATCCAAGAGCAGTTAGGCAAATACCTTCCTTGCAGTCAAAAGCACATATTACTAGCACAGAGACTCAATAGTTATTATTCAAGCAGACAAATGCAGGATCAAAAAGGGACTGAGGAGCCACAGTGCCTGAATGATGGAAGCACCGAGTGATAAACTTATAATACAGTAAGAATTTGCAGCTACTGCACGTTAGTTGCCAAAATTAAAATGATGTTAACTGCAAAACCTCTGAATTAAGCTGTCAGGGTGTTCCCCAGAAGCTTCCCATTCAGATATGGAAAAAAACAAAAAATTAAATGTGAATTCACTGCATTGCAGATACGATGCATTTCATTATATCTACTCAGGTGGAATTAACTGTGCCATGTTAATGATCAATGCATGGTAACTACCTGTACATTAACTCTAAGGTGCATTATCTACTGTATTCTCTAGCCCAGCTGTTACTGCAGGCGGTGTGTGTGTTAATTGCCATACTGCAGGCTGGATTAGCTATGGCAGTGGTTCCCAAACCTGGTCCTGGAGCCCCCCCACCCAGCCAGTCAGGTTTTCAGGATACCCAAAATGAATATTCATGAGAGAGATTTGAATGCACTGCCTCAACTGCATGCAAATCTCTTTCATGAGTATTCATTGTGGGTATCCTGAAAACTTGACTGGCTGGAGGGGGGGGGGGGGGGGGGCTCCAGGACCAGATTTGGGAATCACTGAGCTATAGGGTCTATTTATCAAGGTGATGGTCACTGAGAGGTGTTTGACGCAGTTGCAATGAAGCTGCACCTTATATTCTTGATAAAGAGAACTCACTTTCATTTCAATTACTTATTTATAACACACCTAATTTTAAGATGCTTAACCTTCCCTTCAATAAGTTTGAAATTCATTCCATTTGTGTTCTAGACAAAACAGAGCACCTGAAAAGCTGTCTCCCTCAATGCATAAAGTCCCCCCCCCCCCCCATAGCCCAAATGATTCACTTATCTCTAAGCGTTATGTTGCAACAATTTTTATTGATGATTCATCTCATACAATTGTCATTTTCAATATGCAACACTATTTTGTAAACAAAACTATGTATATACATGTCATTCAGTGGTTGGATCAACAAACATTTCCAAACATTAACCCCCCTCCCCCCACTCTCCCTCTCATCAGTGTTTTGCCAATGTTTATAGTAACATGGCTTTGTCATATCTCTCCTATCCCATATAGCTCCCTCCCCCAAGCCAGCCATTCCCTGAATTATCCAACATATGCAGTGTAACAACCCTAAATATCAGTTAAACTCCCTTGTCCCATTTTGTCCCTTCATTCTTTTGCTATCCCACCCACCTCTCCCCTCCTCCCACTACTCAAGTCGTCTCGAGCCAGAGAGAGAAATAAAAAGGGGGAAGGGGGGAAAGAAGGGGGTCCATCGGCCAACATTTCCCAAAACACGTTTGCTTATCTAACTTCTCCCCTGACTGCAACAGAGCATTCCCACCCTTCCCCTTCAACTCTCAACCGGGATCACTTATCTCTAAGCTTTAAACATTTCCATCCTGCATTCCTGTCTCCCTCCCAACGATGTGATACCCACAAGCGAGCCTTCTCCGGAGTAGCCCTAACACTCTGGAATGTACTACCTGAAAGGCTCTGCTGAACATAAAGACTATCTGTACTCCAGGAAGCAGGTGAAAGCTTGGCTCTTCAACCAGGCCTTCAATGGAAGAAGTAACTAACATGTTAGTCTCACTTACACACACGAGTGACATGGGCTGCAGTAGGACATGTTTATCCACTCCTATCCTAGCTGATATATTTAACCATCTCTCTGACCTCATGTGCAGCTTTCTTTAAATTAGTCTCCTTATACTTTCTAACTCTTCTTACTCTCTTACCTATCTATATGTTCCATCTTTGCTTATACCCAATGCTGTCTATTAAAATGTTCTATTATGTATTGTGTTGACATTGTTAGTATACTATGCCATACTTTGTATTGTTGTTTGAATATTTTTACTGCTGTAATTGCCTATTGCTCATGTTTTATTCTTACTGTACACCACCTTGAGTGAATTCCTTCAAAAAGGTTGTAAATAAATCCTAATAAATAAATAAAAATTAATCACCAGCACTTTTGTGGCACTGAAACCTGGATGAAATCACCTCCCAACGCCTGCCCCAAAGTTTAAAATGCATGTTCATATTTAGAATATTCATTTTTTCCCTTCCTCTACGATTTACTGGAAGCAATAAATCTACAACACCTCTGCCACTCTAAGCACCATCTACCTAGCTTTGTACATTGGATGTAAAGAACAGACCATTAAAAAACTCCAAACAGCCCAGAACACCGCAGCCCGTCTTATTTTTGGAAAACCCAAATACGAAAGCGCAAAACACCTAAGAGAGAAACTACACTGGCTCCCGCTCAAGGAACGAATTGAGTTCAAGATCTGCACGACCATACACAAAATCATTCAAGCAGAGGCCCCAATCTACATGCTGAACCTAATAGACTTACCACCCAGAAATGCCAGAAGATCAGCCCGTAAGTTCCTCAACCTGAACTTCCCCAGCTGTAAAGGAACCAAATACAAACAGGCATACGCTACTACCTTCGCGTACAAAAGCACACAGCTATGGAACGCACTACCCAAGACCCTGAAAACCACGGACAACTTAACCAACTTTCGCAAATCTTTGAAGACATTTCTCTTCAACAAAGCCTACAAAAGTAATCCTCGATGAATCAAACTACAAATCTTTAAAGACATTTCTCTTCAACATAGCATACAAAAACAATCCTTGAGGAATCATACTACTCCGTACATCACCCAAACGCTCTAAAACACTTCGACACGACCTTACCCACTACCTTCTAACTAACTCCTCTTTTACTTCCAACTTTATTACCGACTGTATCTAATACTATGTAATGATCATACCAAATTAACACCATGTAAGCCACATTGAGCCTGCAAAAAGGTGGGATAATGTGGGGTACAAATGCAATAAATAAATAAAATAAATAGAGGGCAGGGATGTAGCTACCATTGAGCCAGCCTGGCAAAAAGCATGGAACCACCAAATGGTAGGGGCCATCTACTGTTGAACTGAAATGCCCTCTAATGGATTGACTTCCTTCCTGATCTTTGTACAGCCATCTCCCTCTCTCTCCCGCTCCACAAGTGTGACATCTCTCTGCCACAAACACTAATGCCTTGCAGAGCAGGGGCAAATGCAGAGCTAATATACTGAATACAAAGGAGAAATGCTGAAGACTTCTATAGCATGAACTTTGCTTCAACTTTTGCAAATGTTTGCATTTTGGAAGTACAATGCCTGTGACTATTTGGCTGATGCAAGGACAAAATAATTTGAACAATATAACCAGGACTCTCGGGTCAGGTTATCCTCAGACTCATTAGAAACTGAATTTGGGGAGAATTTTCCAGAAATAACATCACAAGACATTCCTGTGCCTTTTCAAGTAACAACAAAGAAAACCAGCCAATCACTTGTCACTATCTAATCAAACCATCCGAGACAGAAATGATAACTAAATGGTATAAAATGCACCACCAGCTCATCTTCAGCTACATCAACAACCTTCATCTCATTAGCTGTCCTCTCTACACTGTCAATACTTATCGGTGTTGGAACATTGGTCAAGTGCTGCCTGTAGTGTCTGCCATTCCCGAAAAGTGACCAGCTTATTGATCTTGGTCGTAAGTCAAGCTCTGTAAATACTTGTGGGTAACAACAGGTGATGTTTTATGTCTAGAGATTTGCATGTTCGTTCCAAATATCACTTAATTACTGTTTGTTAGAGCAGTTATAAAACTGACATTTTACTTTTTATTCTGTGGTATTCTAAACATTCAGACATTACTTGTATCATTTCTGTCTTCATACTTTTCCTTACAACTTCTACACGTGAACAGCTCATATTGACTGTAAATAAGAAATTTTATTATTTCCCATCAGTGTCATGCTCTTGTTTAGCAGAATGAACATAGATAAAGGAGTAAGAACTTAAGATTGCTCATTAGAAGATGTGAATATTATATAACTTCCAGAGTGCACATTACATAATCCCAGCTTGCAATTCTCTGTCCTACCCACTGCTGCCACAGAACAGATTTTGAGTGGGCACTAACTGTCCTTTCCACTCCCGCCCCACCCCTTCCTCTCCCACACTCAACTTTTAAAAGAAACTATAAGTACCTGAGCTGACAGGGGCCTCAAAGCCCCACCAGCTGAAGAAATCCCCAAATGTGCCCAGAAACTCCTGTGCATAGCTCAGCAGCTGCTTCTTGAGTCGCTGCCGCCAGCACTCTATGAATCAACAAAAACTGAGCTTGTGACAGAGTACCTGGATCAGTTGCCGACTGGCAAGCTATGCACAGGTGTTTCTGGGCGCCTTCGGGGAGATCTTAAGCTGGCGGGGCTTGGGGATCCCTACCAGCCACTGCAGCAGTGTGCTGCTGTTGGGTGAGCCTATGTCCATCCATTGTTATACCACTGGTCCGACTACTAGGTGGTGAATATATTATTTACTCCTGCATCTTTCTAGTCATCGCCCCTCCCAAGTTCTCCAAACTTTCAGCGGGATGCTGACAGCAGCAGTGATGAAAGCAGGTTGGCTAGCCCTGCCAGGGCCTCTCCTTTGCCACATCCTGCCCACAGAAAGGTGCATCAGAGAAGAGAGGGTAGATGATGTAGTGTTACGTGGGGTAACTATGGATGGGCTATGGTGAATAAATGTGTCCACATTGATAAGACTATATGGGAGAGGGGAGACAAGGGTAAAAATGCAGCAGAAAAGACCAATGGTGACATTTCCTCTGGATAAGAATAAACTGGAGGAAAGGTAGTGTTTTTAAAGTTATAAGACGAAAGTCTGCAGAAATTTAAGTCTTTAGTTTTACTTCCCCTGTGGATTTCTGTCCTATCCTTTTCAGGTAAATAAACAGAAATAAAACAAACCATAGAAAAGAAAAATAAGATGATACCTTTTTTATTGGACTAACTTAATACATTTTTTAAATTAGTTTTCAAAGGTAATCCTTCAGATCAGAAATGAGCAAGTGCTGACAAATATCAGAATATATAAGTGAACACCAAAGGTGTCCTCGGAGATGTTCATGCTTATTAGGTACTTGATAACCTGCCAAAATTCCAAAAGATGGTCTAGGCGGTTTACAATTCTAAAAACAATAAGAAAATCAGAAAGGAACACCAAATCAAATAGGACAGAGTAATTATTCCTATAGCAACCACCACCAAAGCTACAACTAAAACAAGCAAAAGCATACAAGTAAAAAAAAAAAAAAAAAAACCAGTAACCATCTAATCTTATCACCGAATGCAAAATGAAGAGTAGGTTAGCTGGGGCCTGGAAATTTAAGACTGAATGCCAATTTTAAAAAAATGGGCTTTGAGAAGTGATTTAAATGTAACAAAAGACAACTCCATTCGGAGGTAAGGGGGCAAGTTGTTCTGGAGGGAAGGAGAAAAAAAAAGCTGGATGACTGGTGGTTTCATAGTGCATGTTTTTAGGTGAAGGAAGTACTAGTCTGTAAGAATCAAGAGAAAGGAGAGACCGAGGAGTATAAGGAATCGTAACAGTCGAAAGATAGAATGGGCAGCCTGGTGAAGTGCCTGTAAGCCAAACAAAGTACCTTAAATCAACAACTAAACTGGACTGAAAGCCAGTGTAATTGAAGAAAGGTGTAACATGATCAAAACGTTTCGCATAATACAAAAAACAGACTTCCCAATTGTGTAAGGATTGCAGACGTTGAAGAACAAAGGTTGGGAGCCCATAGAAAACAGTATTCTGTGAAGTACCAACAGTAGTCAATACGTGTAATGACAAATGCATGAATCAGAGTGTGAAGAGCACTGAAATCTAGATACCGGTTCATAGACCGAATCCGCCGAAGCCAATAGAAACTTTTTATGACTACCTGAGAGACACGAAATTGAAAAGACAATCTAGAATAAAAAATGACCCCAAGGTAAGTGACAGGGGTAATTACTGTGTTGAAAAAATGAAGTGGAACAGACGGAACTGAAAAGGAACCAGAAATCTAACACGCTACCGTTTTTGACAAATTAAGAACCATTCTGTGTAGGAAAAGCCATGGCTAGAGGACAAGTTTGTAGCTGGGACATATCCGGAAGTGAAGGTGAAACTGGAAAAATCAATAGGATGTCATCTGCGTACATGAAAACTTGTATGTTTTGTTCTTGGATAAGAAAAGCCAGAGGGGGCTAAGAAAGATGTTAAATAAAAGAGTAGACAGGACTGACCCTTGAGGGACACCACATTGCAGTGAACTACGAGAAGACATTGATAATGCTGTAGAAACAGTAAAACTCCTATCGGTAAGGAAAGAGGAAAACCACTGAAATACCGTGCTGAAGACTGAAGGTGACAGAGAAGCAAAGAGTGATCAATGAGGTCAAAGGCTGCCAAAAGATCTAATGAAACAAGAAGAAAAACCATTCCAGAATCAAGATAAGTGTGTAATTCACTGTTTAAGGATGTTACAGTAGTTTCAGTGCTTTGAAGCGCACGAAACCTTGTTTGTCTAGGATGAAGGATGAAATGGCTATCCATGAACTGAAGCAGTTGCTGAAAAACAACCTTTTCCATAATTTTTGAAAGAACACAGAGATTGGAAACAAGTCTATAATCTTCAGGAAGCGCAGGATCCAAAGAGACAGTCCTAAGTATGGGACGAACTACCGCCGTTTTCCACAGTGCAGGAACCTGTCCCTTAGAAAGATTAAGAGAGAAAATTCAAGCCTGTTAATTTTGATCCAAGATGAGGGGAAAGGATCAAGTTGTGAAGTAGCCAGACGCATAGAAGTTGATAACTTTTTCTAATTGGATGAGAGAGGGAAGAGTAAATGCATCCCAGACATTTGCCTTCGAAGCGGCTAGGCTAAAGGAAATGGAATCCAAAGAGATATCGGCTAGAGTTGGAACAGTATTTGACTTTGTGCGATTGTTAGACTTAGCTAGTTGGTTGGACTAATAGGATTTTTTGGCAAGCTTGACCGGATGCGAATAGTGATGACTTGTGTTTTTTAAGTCAGGGGAATGCAACTTAGTCAAAAACCTAGTTCTAAATTAGCCCATCCTCAGCTGCAACCTAGATAGCCGCTCTGTAGCTTAAATTTTGTCTAGGATAGCTGTTTAAAACACTACTGGTTATATCTGCCCTACACTAAAAACTAGCCCCTTAATACAGAGTTGGGCAACGTGTGCCCATGGGCCCCATGTGGCTTGCACTGAATTTTATGTGGCCCTCAAGACCATGGGAAGTATACACAGAAAATGGCCTGCACAAATGTCATTAACAAGTGTTTTGTGGTCAATGGAACCTTTGAAGACTTGTTTGACAGCATTAGTAACTGTTTTGAAACACAGAAGTATATGGTAACAGGCCTTTCTGGTAATAATTTATGTTCATTCAGTCATCACATTGTGTTTTGTTGGCAGAGAATTTTATGGCACATTTGTTAATTTTCTGTATGCAGCCCACAAGGGATAGCACCGACATTCTTGCGGCCCTCTGTGTATAAAGGTTGTCCAACCCCGTCTTAATACTTAAAATCTTTTAAAGTTCAACCTATTTGCTGCTTTGAAATTAGGCAGCAGCTTGTTGATCCTCAACAGACCTAAATGAAAAGTAGCACACTGATGCATGTAAAGAAAGCCAACAGCACAAACTGGAATGTTATATCTTCTCGGACTCCGCTTTTTCTTCAGACTACAAATATAGGACACACCAACAATTAGGCCATAAAGGAGATATACTGCAAATTAAAAAACAGGCAAGTTTATATTGTGAGAGATTCAATTAAAACTCTTTCAATTAACTGGACAGAAAGGAGGCTCCACTTACCTATGAACCCAGTATTTATAATATAGGGGAAGGACTCCATTGGGCCCTTTGTCCTCGAATGTGTCTATCAGATTCTCCAGTACTGTCACTGCCCTAGCGATCAGACAGTCTGAACTGAGGAGTTTTAGCTTTGTCTGGTGTTTCCTGTTGTATTGCACGATGAGATCATTGATGCAGATTGTAGGATTGCTATTATTCACGTTAAATCCACAGCCTAAAGGAAGCAAAATATTAAGTTTCACTTTTTTTTTTTACTTTATATTTTGCTGAAGTTTTAACCAAGGGCAACCAACATTCCAAGCCATTACAACATCTGCTCAATTACAGGATAATCAGTACCTCACTAATACAACAGCAATCCTCTGCATAAATATAATTATAAAGAACATAAACAGAGACATCACGGAAAACTAATTCCCCCCCCCTCCAAACAAGCAAACTATGCGCCTACCCTCTTCTGCCTCCCACCCCCCCCCCCCCCTGAAAAAAAGCATAAAGGATATGTATTCAAATATTTAGGGCATTCTGTATTAAACGTAAAATATTAGATATCTGACCAATCCGTGAATTATGCACCATCCATCTCAAACTATAATACTGCCATCCGCCTCACTGTCACTCAGATCCCTAGCAAACACCTGGTTCTGATAACCAATTTCATATTTTCCTCCCAACCCCAATCATCTAGGTAAATTTATCAGATTTCATCAAATCCCCCATTTCTTTCTCCAGTGGGGCCCTCCATTGTAATCTACTGTCTAGTCTTTATCACTGTATCTACTGATCTTGTATCATTTATCTGGGTTGTAAAAAGATTATTACTAAGAAAATTCAGATACTGATGAATACCATTGCCCAAATGATTTTTAAAAAGTTACAAAATTTGAGGGGGTTTGTTGTTGCATCTGCACTGGCTGCCGGTACAATTACACATTGTTTTTAAGCTATGGTCATTAAATTTTTTTTTATTTTGCATGTCCCTAATTATATATTTTTATTTATCGGCCAAAAACTCAAGATGAGAATCTAGGGAATTTTTAACATTGCATTATCCCAAACCTAGGAAGATTGATTATAAGAAGTTTTTCTCAGCAACATTTGCATACCAGGCTGCTAATTATTGGAATAAACATGATTAGGTATCAATCTAATTACAGTAAGTTTCGTAAATTATTGAAGACCCATTTCTTTAAAAAGTACGTAGCTCATTGCTGAAGTTTATGTGGTTTTCCTCTCTTTTTTTTTTTTTTAAGTAAAAGTTTGTAATTTCCCTGGGTATGCCCAGTTCTCTTATTCTGTAAACCACATTGAACTCATGAGGCATGTGTGGGGTACAAATGTCAATTTGTATTGTAATGTAATTTATATTTATCCATCCATATGGATATAAAAAGTCTTAAAATAGCAATATGCTACTAATAAATTATTTCCTCTTTTAATCATCTAGTTCCAAATCCTTTTATTCATTATGAGTTATTTCTATTATAATATATTTTATGTCTTACCAATATACATATTCATATACATTTTATGTTTTTTACATTTATATATATTTTTGCAATTTATTTACATATTATTTTATAGTTGATATGTTTTTAATATTTATTATATGTTCATAGTCTTTTGATTTAACACCTAACGACCGGAATATAATCTTTATTTTTTACATACATTTTGAGTATAACATAATATTTGTCATTTTTATTGCATTCATAACGAGAAAATACAGTCATTTTATTTTTGAATTTAGTTTTACATATATTTATGTATATTCTACATGTATATTGTTTTAAATTTGATTTGTTTTTAACTTTTATTGTAAATACACATTTTATAGACTCCTGATGCAGGCCTAACGGCCGAAACACAACATTGTGTCGCGTCTTCGTACTTCAATAAACACCTTTCACCAACATACATCTTCCAGTCTTTGGTATCCTTGGTCACCCTCCCATTTTTTCTGTTGTACAATCATCTAGTTCCAGTATAACCATCTATTAACGCTACCCTGATCCAGTAAACAAAATGCCTTCTATAACTGTGCAAGTGTAGCTACGTATGTCACGTGTGTGTAAGTGCCAAGGTAACTGGCACACATAATGTGTAACTGTATGGGGGAGGGCGTACACCTGGGCAGAGTGTGGATGGCACGTGGGCATGTCTCCCATTCACACACCTAACTCACGGCACTTAGGCGCACCCAGTTACGTCTACCATTGACTTGGCTTAAGTAAGCATGCCTAACTTTGTGTGCATAAATGAAGGTTTACACTAGAGAGCTGCACGGTTTCCGTCCCCGTGGGAATCCCGCGGAACCCGCGGGGACGGAGGCAGTTCCTGCGGGGTTCCCGCGGGGATGGAACCAGTTCTGCGGGGTTCCCGCGGGAATGGAGACAGTTCCTGTGGGGTTCCCGCGGGGATAGAACCAGTTCTGTGGGCTTCCTGTGGAAGTGTAAGCTGCACCTGCACCAGCCTCTCATCTACCGAATACCAATTTGAGTGCTGTCTCCTCCTCCTCCTCTTCTTCCTTGCTTTAACAGCATAAATGTGGAAAGTCTTCCATTAAGGAGGTGGTAGAGTCACAAATGATGACAGAATTCAAAAAGGCGTGTGATGAACACAGAGGATCTCTAATTAGAAAATGGAAGTTATATAAAAGCTAACCTTAAATGGCTGCATGTGTGTGGATATGTCAAGTGACACTTAGATGGTGACTCTGGCTGTGATGAACTAGAGCTGATACCTGGCAGACTTGTATGGTCTGTGTCTCATACATGGCAATCTGGTGTAGGATGGGCTGGAAAGGGCTTAGACAGCAACTTCAGTGGCTGGAACATGAGGACAGTGTTGACAGACTTTTACGGTCTGTGTCCCACAAATGAGAACATGAATAGGCTGGAGTGGGCTTCGATGGCAACTCCAGCAGTTGGAACATAAGGATGGGGCCAGATAGACTTCTGTGGTCTTTGTTCCAGAAACACAAAAGAAAAACCATAATCAAGTATATAATATCACACTCGTTGATTTAATGATGAATTGATCATGAGTGTGACTATTGGGCAGAGTGGATGGACCGTTCAGGTCTATTTGCTGTCACTTACTATGTTACTATTAATCCTCTTTGCTCCCAGGCTGGTGCATAGACCTCAGCTCTGACACAGGCACGAGAATCAGATGTCACCTGACCTACTGGCGCGTGCATCTGGCGACCTCTCAGCACACACTGCCAGTGAATCAGAGACAAATCTTTCATGTGCGCACCAGAGTTCCAAGTTCCAACTTCCGTTCCTTCCTTGCCTACAGTGCTGTGGCTCAAATCCAAAAAGAGACTGAGGGAGCTGACTGAAACTTTCTTTTATGTACTATTAAATTCTTACGGGGACGGGTTGGGATGGTTTAAATTTTTGCGGGGATGGGTAAGATTCCAGTGGGGATGGGTGGGGACGGGTAAGATTCCAGCAGGGACGGGCGGGGATGGGTAAGATTTCTGTCCCCGTGCAACTCTCTAGTTTACACCTGTATTCTAGAATTGCATCTGTGCATATAGCTACCATTATGAAACTGGCACTCCGCCTGTGCCATTTGAAACACCTAACATGTAGCGACAAGTTATAGAATTGCGCCCTAAGAAAGCAGGTGCCTGATTAAAGCCATCACACATTCTAAAGTGGCAGAGCACAATGGATAATGTCAAATAATGTTCAATTGATTTATTAAGGCCCCGATGCTCAGACGCAAATGCGGGACTTAGAGGCCATTACGCCAGACTAGGACCTGAATTAGTGAACACAGAATGCTCAGAGGCTCTAGCATGGGAAACAACAAGCGTGCCAAACATTAGCGCAAATACCATTCTAATGTAGTCAAACAGATGCTAATGAGTTCATTTCCTATTCCCTCCCAATGCTCAAGAGAACAGCGCACAAAACAAAGCCACCCTTATCGCTGAAAAATTACACCAGCTCAAAGCAGATGTTCAGGTGTTTGAAGAGAGAATTACTCATAATTCTCTCTTTAAAATCTGCCGGTTTTTCTTTCATTTTGAAGCAGAAGGAAGCCCATGCAAGCCCCTAAGTGCCAGTAGACTGAAACAAATATGCACGAGTCCAAGTAAACCCAAAAGTGAAAGCACACATTGAGGGGCATTTTCGAAAGAGACATCCAAGTTGCAATTTGGACGTCCTTGCAAAACGTCCAAATCCAGGGGCGGAGAAACCCATATTTTTGCCGTCCCTAGACATGGACGTTTCTGATTTTCAGCAACTTTCGAAACCAAAGACGTCCATGTCAAAAACAAACAAATGCAAGCCATTTGGTCATGGGAGGAGACAGCGTTTTTAGTACACTGGTCCCCCTGACATGCCAGGACACCAACCGGGCACCCTAAGGTGCACTGCAGTGGACTACATAAATTGCTCCCAGGAACATAGCTCCCTTACTTTGTGTGCCGAGTCCCCCAAAACCCACTACCCCCAACTGTACACCACTACCATAGCCCTTAAGGGTAAAGGGGAGCACCTAGATGTGGGTACAGTTGGTTTCTGGTGGGGGATGGGGCTGGGTCCGCCTGTCTGAAGTGCACTGCACCCACTAAAACTGCTCCAGGGACCTGCTTACTGCTGCCATGGACCCGAGTATGACATCTGAGGCTGGCACAAAATATTTTTAAAGATTTTTTTTTGAGGGTAGGAGGGGGTTGGTAACCACTGGGGGAGTAAGGGGATGTCATCCCCGATTCCCTCCGGTGGTCATCTGGTCATTTTGGGCACCTTTTGTGCCTTAGTCGTAAGAAAAACAGGTCCGGGTGAAAACGTCCAAGTGCTCGTCCTTGTTTTTTTAGATTATGGGTCAGCGACATCCAAGTGTTAGGCATGCTCAAGTCCCGCCTTCCCTATGCCTCCGACATGCTCCCTTGAACTTTGGCCATCCTTGCGACGGAGTGCAGTTGAAGTCCTAAATCGAGCTTCAATTATACCCATTTGGACGTCTCTGGGAGAAGGACGTCCATCTTCCGATTTATGTCGAAAGATGGACGTCCTTCTCTTTCGAAAATGAGCCCAACAGTCACCTGTTTCCTGCATTTAAATATAAGCCTTCCAAGTAAAAAAAATAAAATAAAATTCAGAAGCTAAGGTGCAGAAAATAGATGCCAATGTGTGCTTCATGTTCGGGTTTGCCTAGCGCATGCGCACAGGAGCTGGACTTACCGTGAAACTCTTATGCGCATGTGCCAAGCAGGTCCCCCCTCTTTGCTTTCGCTTTAACAGTGCGCATATAATTTGCATACCATTTCCTTTGAGCACTGGCGAGCTAATTTTCTTCACTGTTCCAGCAGTATAGTTTCTGCGCTGTTGGCTTACCCTGGGAGTTCTGAGAATTGGGGCATCTGGTTATTTCAGTCTACGCTGCCAAAGATGCATCCCAGTTGCCAGCAGTGAAAACTCAGGTGTTTAAAAGGACATCATGTCTTATCAAACTCACGCTCTACTGTCTTGATCTTTGGTTTTCAACCATCTTGGATACATGACATTTGAACACCCAATGCTTAATCTGTTTATAAAGGCTGGATTGTTCTAATCTTCATGGTTGAAATAAACACAGGTTTTCCTATATAGAACCACCCTCCTCCTTTCATTGTCCACCTGCAATGAATGGTGAGTGCTTAAGAGACATTACTGTATGTGTGATATATTTGTGAAATAACTTTTTACCCTTTTCATATCAGAAGTGAACTGTATCATATCCTCTGGGAGCATATAAGGCAAAGAATGGAACGAGTAAATGGAAGCTATATAAATAGAAAATAGGAGTAGAAAAATTAAGGCAAGCAGCCACAAATATGAATCAAAGAAAATTATTTGACCAGATGAGAAGCAGCCTTGCTGTGAAATGTCCTAATAATGAGGGGCTTTAATTACTCAGAAACTGACTACAATAAGAACTGAGCAGAACAAGGGAGATGGTCTTCCTTGATATCCTTGAGAATTATCATAGTAACATAGTAGATGATGGCAGAAAAAGACCTGCATGGTCCATCCAGTCTGCCCAACAAGATAAACTCATATGTGCTACTTTTTGTGTATACCCTACTTTGATTTGTACCATCATGTCTCTCAGCAGGTGACAGCTCCCACCAGATAAAGGGCTGTTTAGGATAAGACCTTTACAAGCCAGGGGGCTAATGCAGAAAGGTATTGCGGGCAAGTATACAGTTAATAAACGGTCCTCATTCTTGTTACTGGCTGCATAATGCAGAAAGGTTTCAGCGCTGTAGTTAACTTGTGTGGTAGATATAAGTATTATTAGGAAAGGTATGGAAAACAGGTGTGAGGATGTTATAATGCCGTTGTATCGCTCCATGGTGCGACCGCACCTTGAGTATTGTGTTCAATTCTGGTCGCCGCATCTCAAGAAAGATATAGTAGAATTGGAAAAGGTGCAGGGAAGGGCGACTAAAATGATAGCGGGGATGGGACGACTTCCCTATGAAGAAAGACTAAGGAGGCTAGGGCTATTCAGCTTGGAGAAGAGACGGCTGAGGGGAGACATGATAGAGATATATAAAATAATGAGTGGAGTGGAACAGGTGGATGTGAAGCGTCTGTTCACGCTTTCCAAAAATACTAGGACTAGGGGGCATGCGATTAAACTACAGTGTAGTAAATTTAAAACAAATCGGAGAAAATTTTTCTTCACCCAACGTGTAATTAAACTCTGGAATTCATTGCCGGAAAATGTGGTGAAGGCGGTTAGCTTAGCAGAGTTTAAAAAGGGGTTGACGGTTTCCTAAAGGACAAGTCCATAAACCGCTACTAAACGGACTTGGAAAAATCCAAAATCCCAGGAATAACATGTATAGAATGTTTGTACGTTGGGAAGCTTGCCAGGTGCCCTTGGCCTGGATTGGCCGCTGTCGTGGACAAGATGCTGGGCTCGATGGACCCTTGGTCTTTTCCCAGTATGGCATTACTTATGTACTTATACTGGGACAGACTGAAGGTCCATCAAGTCTAGCATCCTATTTCCAAAAGTGGCCAATCTAGGTCACAAGTACCTGACAAGTACCATACATTTTATGCTGCTTATTCTAGAAATATAACAAAATATTTAAACACACATGAATACAAGTGTATTGCTTCTTCAGCTTATTGAGAGTGGAGTAGTCTCATATATAACACACGATAAAGATTATTTGATTTTTCACCCAATGACTGGGTGTATTATCTGTGTGTATTGTCTAATCATTGACTTAACCTCCACCACCCTTTGCTAATCTTATATATGAAAATGTATTTCTGTTTATCAATGTGCTATCATCTAATTTTATGCAGCACTTAGCTTGAACAAGTTGGTGCTCTTAAAACCCCGACAGGTCCCCGTTTCGTGGCTACTTTTTCAAGGGGGAGTCACCAGTTCTAAAACCAAAAACAAGATGCAGCACAAAGTTACTTACAAAATTGTTCTAAAAGGCATATTAGTTGTATAATTACTTGTATTCTAAATAAAAATGCTGGTGGCTTACCAAGTAACTGTCTCAAGTGCAACTGCAGCATTACTCTGTCTCTCTCAAAATGGCCACGGCATCTTTTTGTTAATGCTCAGCCGTGCCAGCTGATTATGAAGCTAACTTCAAAATAAAAGTCCTTAACAAAGACTTCTAACAAAATAAAAGGCTTGTGCCCTGTCTGAGACTAGTGTGGAAAACTACCACTGTTGATATTCATCTTGTATGTCTCAAGCAAACACTCCTTAGTTGACCATTTGTTTGTGGCAAAAGTTTTAACATATCAAAAGATTTTTCTATATATTAAGAAATAGAGAAAATTGAAAAACATTGAAAAAAATTATGTTAAACTTAGTGCCTGTTGATAACTCTAGAACTGATATGGGTATGTTCCAAAACCCAGTGTGCGTGTTTATTACGAACCATCCAACCAGAGGCAAGAACTGGATTGCTCACTTCTTATATCAAAAGGGGAATATTGTGTTAGAAAAAACAACTCCATTGTGTGTAAGTATTCAAACCCCTTGGTTCTATAGTATCCAATGTAAAGATCCAAAAGGTTTCACGCTGTAAAATTTTTCTGTTTAAATCACCTCCTCTAGTGGAGGGAATCACTTGTTCAATCACCATACATTTAAGATCTTCGATGGTATGATTTTGCGATGTCCAATGTTGTACCATAGGTGCTCCAAAATTTTGTGCAGTAATTCGTGAACGGTGTTCAATCAGTCTCTCATGTAATGACCTCATTGATTTCCCAATGTAGTATTTGTCACATGGACATTTGATGTAGTAAATGATACCCGTGGATCGGCATGTAGTTCTGCACTTTAATTTATAGCTCATGCCGTTACAGACGAAATCTGTCCCTTCAATGGTTGTGGGGCATGTTTTACAACGAGGTTTCATGCATTTAAAGTGGCCAAAGTTGCCTGCGTTGTCAATGGGAACCATAGGTAAAACCGCTGGACTTAAAATTTCTTTCAGATTTTTGGAACGTGAAAATGCCGTCCTGATGTTGTAATTTGTGAACACTGGGTGTGCTTTAATAATGTCCCAATGGCGGCGAATAATAGCAGCAGTAGCCTCTCCACCCGGAGTGTATCTTGTCACAAAAGTCATAATTTGTCCATCATGTTGTGTCCGTGGTGGAGATTGGAGCAGTAATTCTCTATTGTTGTACTTGGCTCTGGTGTAGGCTCTCTTGATGGTTTTATGTGGATAATTTCTCTGCAACAATTTAGAGCCAAAAGATTCAGAATGTGCCTTGTAATCGGCATCTGTAGTACAGATCCGCTTGAAGCGGAGAAACTGAGAAAATGGAAGACTTCGTTTTAATGCTTTGGGATGGCAACTACTGTGTTCTAAAAAAGTGTTCCGGTCAGTGCTCTTAACAAATACATTGGTAATAAATTGCTTCTCTACAAGGAGAATCTCAACATCAAGGAAATGTATCTTGGATTCTGACCACGTTAAAGTAAATTGGATTCTGGCATGACATTGATTCAGCCAACTATGGAATGACTGTAATTGTTCGATACTACCATACCACACAATGAATATATCGTCGATGTAACGTTTCCATATACCTAGCATGTCATTGTAAGGAGATCTAGCCAACCATTTATCTTCAAACTGGGCCATAAAAAGATTGGCTAGAGTGGGAGCGAATGTCGCTCCCATGGCCACCCCAGATTTTTGTTTGTATAACTCATCTTGAAAGCAGAAAAAATTACTGCATAATGCTATTTCTGCCAGTTTACACAAAAAATCAGTGGGGACTTGATGTGGACTGGGACGATTGTTTAAGGTTTCACCAATGACTTCTAACAATTCGTTTTGAGGAATCATAGTATATAGAGATTTTATGTCAAAGGTTGTCATAATAATATGTGAATCTGGTAACTGTATATCCTGCAATATATTGAGAAAGTGTGTAGTGTCCTTAATGTATGTAGGGGTTTTTTTTTCTAGAAATAAGCAGTGGAGTTTCCCCAAGTCCATTTTAATAATGTTCTATGGACTTTTCCTTTAGGAAGCCATCTAAACCTTTTTTTAAACACTGCTAAGCTAACCACTTTTACTACATTCTCTGGCAACAAATTTCCGAGTTTAATTACAAGTTGAGTGAAGAAATATTTTCTCAGATTCGTTTTAAATTTACTTTGTAGCTTCATTGTGTGCCCCCTGGTCCTAGTATTTTTGGAAACAGTAAACAAGCGATTCACGTCTACCTGTTCCACTCCACTCATTATTTTATAGAGCTCTATCATATTTCCGTAGCCTAGTGGTTAGTGCAGTGGACTTTGATCCTGGGGAAGTGAGTTTGATTCCCACTGCAGCTCCTTGTGACTCTGGGCAAGTCACTTAACCCTCCATTGCCCCTGGTACAAAATAAGTACCTGAATATATGTAAACCGCTTTGAATGTAGTTGTAAAAACCTCAGAAAGGCGGCATATCAAGTCCCATTTCCCTTCCCTTTCCCCTCAGCCGTCTTTTCTCCAAGCTCAAAAGCACTAGCCACTTTAGCCTTTCCTCATAGGGAAGTTGTCCATCCCCTTTATCATTTTTGTTGCCCTTCTCTGTACCTTTTCTAATTCCACTGTATCTTGAGATGTGGTGACCAGAATTGAACACAATATTCAAGGTGTGGTTGCACCACTGAGCGATACAAAGGCATTATAACGTCCTCATTTTTGTTTTCCATTCCTTTCCTAGTGATACCCAATATTCACTTTGTTTTCTTAGCCACTGCCACACACTGAGCAGAGGGTTTCAACGAATCATCAACGATGATTCCTGGATCCCTTTCCAGGTTGGTGACGCCTAACGTGGAACCTTGCATTACGTAGCTATAATTCAGGTTCCTCCTTTCCACATGCATCACTTTGCACTTGCTCATTTAGATGCCCAGACTCCCAGTCTTGTAAGGTCCACTTGTAATTTTTCACAATCCTCTTGCAATTTAACAACTTAGAATAACTTTGTGTCATCAGCAAATTTAATTACCTCACTAGTTACTCCCAACTATAGATCATTTAGAAATATAAAGCCGCAGTCCCAGCACAGACCTCTGCGGAACCCAACTACCTACCCTTCTCCATTGAGAATACTGACCATTTAACCCTACTCTCTGGGGGTCACGTGATGCTCTGAAAAGAGGCAGACGTGGTTCCGTGAGCTCCGAGGCCCTGACCCCTGAATTTTGTATTTAAAACAAATAAATCACAAGGCAAGAGCCCCTACAACACAAACATAGCGGTGAATTTTTATGGATAAATTTCTGAGCACACCGGCGAAAGCGATGACCAGTAGAAGCGCAAGGAAAGAAAAAGACAAACCTAAGGCGACAGGTGGCGCAGAGGAAGGCCCGATGCTGAGCGGGAACGCAGCGTTTACGGCGGAGCAGTTACAACTGAAAGATGCGATGGAAGAGGTGATGGCACAGAGATTAGATCAACTGTGTGTGCGAACCGTGAATTTATAATCGCTCCTCACGGACACTGTGCAAAGAACGGGGGAGCTAGAAAAGCGAGTCTCGGACATCGAAGATGCATCGGGCCCCACCGCACGCCAAGTCAAAGAACTCACAGTGAACGTGGAGCAGCTAAAGGTAAAATTGGATGACCTGAAGAACAGGTCGCGTTGGGGAAATTTGCGGCTGGTGGGCCTTCCTGAAACGGTTCCTGACCAAGCGCTAGCGTCCCTGCTGGAAGTGGCTGGCTGAGGAATTTGCATTGTCTGACCACGCGGGCACAAAGTAGAAATACTGTAAGGCTATAGACAAAAACATCAGGAACTTAAGTACAATGGCCACCAAGTTCGAATTTATCAGGATTACTCGGCTGCACTGCAGGAGCAGAGGAAAAAATTTACTCCGTGGTGTCAGCGACTTCATGCAATGCAAGTGCCATTTATACTGGTATATCCTGCGGTACTAAAAATCAAGAGTGAAGGTAAATGGAAGTTTTGTGATACAGTCTCTGCAACGCAGCACCACGTGGAAGACTTGGAAGAAAGAAGAAACAGGCCAGACAAAGGAGAGAACGAGAAATAACTTAACCTAATGCAATGTACTGTATGCTTTTTGCTATGTTTGAATGTTAGTGTGAAATACAGAAGGGGAATCTACACAGTGGTCAAGGGAGGGATGCCTAGGATTTGTTATTGAAGGGCTGCCTTGATTTCACCAGTGTTGGGGCCTGGAGGCACGGAAAACCCCGACTACCCATTCAGAGAGTGATGGACTGGGTCACAGAGATGAAAGGGATAAAAAAGGGAGGTGAGGAGGGAGGAGTAGGGACACAGGGAAAGGGGGGAGTCCAGGGGGAGATAGGAAAAAGGAGAGGTGGGTGGGTTCGGGAGGGGGCAACTGGAGGGGGGGGGGGTAAAGAAGTTCTGCGAGTAATCGAGGTAACGAAAAGTGGGGCACATTAGGAAAAGAGCACTTGATACAGGGTGGGCAAAGGCACAGGAGGCTGCACTGGGACACTGGCCTTTGGATATTGAAGGGAAGATTCCCTGGGGGGGGGGGGGAGGCTGGGCACTCCCAGGGACAGAGAGAGAGTAATACGACTGCAACACAAGACAAAGATCCTGAAGAGATCACAGGGAGGTGAGGTCCGCGTGATTTCATGGAACGTCTGTGGGATCACGACCCCAATAAAAAGAGCAAAGATACTGGAGGCCTTGAAGCGCCACGGGGCCCAAATAGCCTGTGTTCAGGCGACGAGACTCTCCCAAGAGGAACATGAAAAGCTAAAAAGGCATTGGGTGTGGGAGATGCACTGTTCCCCAGCGGCAGGCCGGAAAGGAGGGGTAGTAATTCTAATACATAAAGCCCTGGCCTGTCAAGTAACGCCCTTATTTAAAGACAGTGAAGGGAGATATTTTGGGATAAAGATAAATCTGCAGGGTAGAGACAGACTCCTGGTGGCTGTCTATGTGCCAACTGGGACTAATAGAAGGTTTTATTCACAGTTATTAAATACCAGCAATACCCCTATTTGCCAATAATGATAGCAGGGGACATGAATCAAGTCTTTGACTGGGGGCTAGATCGCACGGGTCCAAGGAGAAGGGGGGAGTCCGATGGGCCTACACTGCTAGAGTCTTTTTGGCAAGCTGCAGGGTTAGTTGACCCATGGCGGCTGCTGAATTTAGATGAGAAAGATTATACCCACACATCTAGGGTTCACCGCACCCAATCTAGACTGGATTACATATTACTTTCAAAGGAGCTGTTCTCTCAGGTCCAGGCAGCACAGATAGGACCTGAGGAGCTGTCGGATCATGCCATGATTTGGATAGACCTGGAAGCGCAGCCATATTATCAAGTAGCAAGACACTGGCGTTTCCCTGCCTATCTCTATTCCTCACCAGAATTTCAGAAGTATTTACTTACAAAATGGGAGGAATATAGCACTTTTAATGCCCAGCATGCGGAAGACCCAGTTCTTTTTTGGGCAGCTGCCAAAGCCGTGCTAAGAGGGGACATAATAGCCTATGTGAGTCAGAGAAACCGCCAGATCGCAAAGGGGATTATAACTCGAGAACGCCAGTTTAGACTGGCGAAGAAACAGTACATTAAAGCCCCTATAGCAGAGAATTATGACTCGCTGATGGCAGCGCGGGTTGCGTTAAATGAGATCTTGCATGAGAGAATAACCCGTTCCCTTATCTACAGGAAATTCAAATTTTACAGGTATGGGGATAAAGTGGGAGGACAGCTAGCTCGAATGGTGAAAGGGGCGCGCAGATCACACTATGTACTGGTCCTGAGGAACAGTGCAGGACAGAAAGTGTCTAGAGCGGAGGAGGTGGCGGACACCTTCTGGAGACACTTTTCTGTGTTATACCAAAGAGAACCTGGAGATCGAGAAGGTATAAGGGAATACTTAGCGCAGTCAGGAATGCCGCAGCTTCCAGCTGAAGCAATTGAGGGGCTTAATGTGCCTTTAACGGCCAAAGAAGTTCAAAGAGCCATCAAGGCCCTAAAAGCTATACTCGGCGCCGGGGCCTGATGGCTTTTCGGGCGCATTTTACAAAATGCTGGGCCCTCAGCTGCTGGGACCGCTATGGGAATACTATACAGAAGTGATAGAAAATGACGCACTCCCCCCCCCCCCAAAGCAAACACGGCGTTATTAAGTCTTATACCAAAAAGAGGGAGGGATTTATTGGACCCTGGCTCCTATCGGCTGATCTCATTAATAAATGTCGATGTCAAAATTCTGTCACGAGTTCTAGCAGACCGACTAGCTCCTTTGCTGTCCCAGATAATCCAGGAGAGTCAGGTAGGCTTTGTAAGAGGCTACCAGTCAGTTCTTAATGTACGCAAGCTACTAGCAGCGGTAATACATAGTGCGGTAGAAGGCAAATCTGGATTAATAGTTAGTCTAGATGCAGAATGCACCTTCGACAGAGTATTTTGGCCCTTTATGTTCGAAGTGCTACAGTGGGTGGGGATCACGGGCTGGCACCTGCAGGCTACTCGGGCACTTTACTCATCTCCGACAGCTATGCTGGTGGTAAATGAGATTAGAACGGGAGAGCTGGCGATAAGATGCGGGACACGGCAAGGATGTACCCTGTCCCCTCTGCTGTTCGTGCTCTCTCTGGAGCCTCTGTTGTGTGAGATACGGGCGGCGGAGCGGATACGGAGCATCGGAATCCAGGGGGTAGTTACCAAAATACTTGCTTATGCAGATGATCTCTTACTGCTATTAGACCCGGCCCATTCGACACTGCAATGCCTGTTGGATGTGTTGACAGGCTATGGGGCGATGGCGGGATTCAAGCTAAATCTTATAAAGTCACAGGGTCTGCCCCTGGGAGGGGAGGTGTGGAGTGGCTGGGGAGACCAGTTCCCTTTAGACTGGGCAACAGATAAGATAAAGTACCTGGGGGTCTTGGTCCCGACCGACCTATCTAAATTATATAAAATGAATGTGTTCCCACTGCTGGCGGAGACCCGTCGATTGCTACAACTCTGGGGCGTCTATCCCATCTCACTTGCCGGCTGCATAGCACTCTTTAATATGATGTAGTAACGGTAGAGGGACACATTGAACTCTTTTCTGAACTTCAGTGAGAATTTTCTATTCCATCTTCAGACTGTTTTTACTACCTTCAGTTACGTCATTCTGTCAACAGCCTTAACTGGGAGGACCTGACTGAAGACGTACAAGAGGAACTTTCTACAGCATTCATTTTAGGGGCGCAGCAGCTGTTACCTCTTTCTTTCCACCACTGTCATATTAAAGATACTGCACCCAAACTTAACTATACATTGTTGGCGCTCAATGGAGCTCTTATCTAAATATTACACTCTACAACTCAATTTAAAACTCTATTTAAAATTCCCCTGAAAAGCCATCCGGGCCCAGAGATGAATTAAGTTTGAGACCTTTGATGGCAGCCTGTATTTCTTGGGCTGAAATATGCGCATTTAGTGACTGGAACTCCTGAGATTTAAACGAGGAAGCCCAGCCTTGTCAAGATAGGCAGACAATGAAGCAGTATTTGGCAAGGTATCTGCCTTATAAAGTTGAGAAAAGTACTGAATAAAGATATCCACTATTTCCTCATTCTTATTACACAACTTCCCTTGGGAAATCCGTTGGGAAGTAACAGTCCTAGGCCCTCTCTAGGCTTTAACAATCTTGGCAAGCAATTGCCCCGGCTTATTCCCAAAGTGGTATAAACAAAATTTACAAAATACCAAAGAATGGGACGCTTGCTTGTGTAAAAGGGAATTCAAGGAAACCTGTACCGATTATAAGGTGTCTCATGTGGCCTGGCAAGGTCAGTGTATGTATGCTCTTTTAGCCTTCTTTAGCTGAGATTATAAGTGTAGGATTCCTGTCGCCATGTGTTTGTTATGAAGATGGATATATGCTATCATATCCCCTCTAAGCACGGCTTTAGCAGCAGACCAGAATAATGAACGTTGTTCTAAGTGTTCCTTATTATGATAAACGTATGCCGCCCATCACAGAAATGTTGATTCTGGTAGATGTATGATGGAAAGCGCCAGCCCAAAGAGGACTGGTGGTAGGCAGGAGCCTTCACGTCTATCCATACCATAATGTGATTGTTGGATTATTTGTAGTAAATAATTAGCAGATTTTAGTACACACAGCTTCAGCTTTAGAAATGTTAATTTCTTTCTTCATCTCTCTCTCATTCACCCCTGAATAATTCACTGCTGAGTCACTTTAAAGTTGAAGTAACAAAACATCTGTTTACTCACAGTTTGTAGTTAGATTATAATCAGACAGGCTTATATATACATATTACTATACATTTGTATTATCAGCTCCTTCCATGTGCTTAGATGGTAATGGATGCTCACACCACCATAGATCCTCTCAGGTTAGGAGAGATCATGAGCTCCATGTGCTCCATGTGCTGCATCTGCTGTGTCTAACCCCCACAGGAAGTTGCATAGCTGTGTGACCTCTCTAAGTAATTCACATCAGAGGTCACAGAGTAATCACAGAGAAATAATAGGTGACAGGCAATGCATGTAAAATACAATTACATTCCAACAAAACCCCTTCTCATGCATAACTGTCATGCAATTATTTATTCATACAAAAGTCCAAGCTTTATACGCAGATTCACAAAATGTTCTCTGGGTAACGGTTTGGTCATGATGTCAGCTGTCATCTCACTGGTGTGACAATAGTGTAGACTGATGACCCCTTCTTTCGCCAACTCTCGCACGTTGTGGTATTTCGTTGCGATGTGCTTGGTGCGTGACTGAACCTTGTCATTCTGTGACAGTCGGATGCAGCTCTGATTATCTTCCATTATCTGGATTGGTCTCTGTTCAGCTATTCCAAAATCCAGCAAAAGTTTTTCAATCCACATCAGTTCTCTGCACGCTTCCGATACGGCCACGTATTCAGCTTCTGTAGAAGACAAACTCACAATACTTTGTTTATGACTGGCCCATGAAATTTGTACATTTCCATACATAAACACATATCCACTTGTGGATTTATAGTCAGAATGATCCCCTGCCCAATCTGAATCACAGTAACATATTAGTTTTGGATTACTATTGGCTGAAATCTTTAATTTACAATCAATGGTACCCTTTAAATACCTTACCATCCTTTTAACTGCAGTCCAATCTGATTTGGTAGGTGAGCTGACCCTTCTGCTCAAAATTCCTACTGCATTTGCTATATCAGCCCTGTATGTGGTAGCTAGATATAAAAGCTTACCTATGGCTGATCTATATTGGATGTTATCTGGTAAAGGTTCTCTTACTGTTTCATCCTTCAGAAAATCAGTGATCATGGGAGTGCTTACAACTTGGGCATCTTGCATACCTAAACTTTCAATAAGCTCATTTATTTTCTGCTTCTGGCTTAGAAGATAAGAACCATCATTTTGTTTCTCAATTTCTATACCAAGATAGTATGACACATTACCAAGTTCTTTTATCTCAACATTGAGGTTTAAACACTTTACAATGTCCTTGTACTCTTGCTCACTTTTGCTTGCAATGAGCAGATCATCAACAAAAGCTAAAATGTATGCATATTGTCCATTTCTGCACCTAGTGTACAAACATTTATCTGCTTCACCTTGCTTAAATCCTAAATTTGTCAATATTTCATGCAATTTGTCATTCCAACATTTTGCACTTTGCTTTAATCCATAAAGACCTTTGTTTAATTTACACACTAGCTGTCTTTGTTTTGTATTTATGAAACCTGTTGGTTGTTCCATGTACAAGTCTTCAGTTATATCTCCGTGAAGAAACGCTGTTTTCACATCAATGTGGTTGACTTGCATGCCTTTTGAGACTGCAATGCTCAGAAGTGTTCTGATTGTCGTGTGTTTCACTACAGGTGCAAACACTTCATCAAAATCTTCTCCATATTTTTGAAGATATCCCTTTGCCACTAATCTGGCTTTATACCTTTCCACTTTTCCTTGTGCATTCCTTTTTAACTTGAATACCCATTTGCATCCTATAGCTTTCTTGCCAGGAGGTAATTTTGTAAGAATCCAAGTATTATTTTTATCCAATGCATCAATTTCTTCTTGTGCAGCTTTATGCCATTCAGCAGCTTCTTCTGCTGGCATTTTCTCAATCTCATCCCATGTTAAGGGCTCTTGAGCTTCTGCTGACTTTGTTAGGTAAGACAGTCTTGGGGGTGGAACACCTTTGTTTTCCCTGGATGAGCGTCTGACAACAGGTTGGTCTGACCTTTCCGCATCCTCTAAATCTGAGAGTCCTTCTCCAATTGATTCCCCTTCTCCAACTGTACTGTCTTCTTCAATGATCCTTTCTGTGTCTGTTTCCTCTGCCTGTTCCTCGTTAGATACAGATGAGTTGCTTTCAGACATCTGCCTTGGTATGGCATTTATATACACTGGCATGTCTATTATTGTTCTAGTTTCATATTCTGGATGATAAGGCTCATCTGGGATAATCCAGCCTTTATCAACCCTTTTGTTTTCATCAAAATATGTAACATGTCTTATGCCAACAATGCCAGTTTTCAGATTCAAAATTCTATATCCTTTGTGTCCTGGAGCATAGCCAACTAAAATGCCCCTTTCTGTTGTGGAATCCAGCTTATGCCTTCTTTGTTTTGGTACATGAGCATATGCTGTACTTCCAAATGTTCTTATGTGTGACAGGTTTGGCTTCCTACCATGCCATGTCTCATGTGGTGTGCGCTCAGCGCCTTTAGTTGGCATTCTGTTTTGTAGGTACACTGCTGTGAGAATTGCTTCCCCCCATAGTCTTTTAGGGAGATTGCTATCTGACAGCATACACCTGGTCATTTCCACAAGTGACCTAAATTTTCTCTCTGCAACAGAATTTTGCTCTGGTGTATAAGCTACTGTTGTGATATGTTGAATGCCTTCTTGTTCTAGAAATGTGTGCATGCTTTGTGAAGTGAACTCACCACCATTGTCGGTCTGAAGAACCTTTGGTTTTCTTTCAAATTTATTGCTCACCATGGCTACGTATTTCTTCAGCATGTCTGTGACTTGACTTTTTTCTTTCAGCAAATAGGCCACACAATATCTAGAGAAATCATCCAAGAATATTAGTACAAATCTGTTATTTCCCAATGATGGGATATTAAACGGTCCACATAAGTCACTGTGTATTAAGTCCAGCACTTTATTACTCCTATTTCCTGTGTATGCAGGAAATGAGGGTCTCACACCTTTTTGAGTAACACAGTCTATGCATTTCTCCATTTTACCAGCATCTGCACTTATCTGAATGCCAGTGGCTAGTTGCTTACTGTAAAGATCCTGGATCACCTTAGAATCACGATGTCCCAGGCGGCGGTGCCAGATTTCCAGACTACATTTACCATCATTCTTCCTTACTTGCGCCATATGTGAGGCTTCACCTGAAATGTTCAGCTTATAAACATCATTATGCATAAAAGCTTCAGCATACACTTCATCATTTTTAGAGATTGTGCACTTACTGTTTTCAAAATGAATCACAAATCCCTTCTTATCTAATGTAGATACACTAAGCATATTGCAAACTGCTTGGGGAATATACAAGACATCACTTACAGGAATTTCTTTAACTTCATTAGACACTTTGCATTTAAGAATCCAATACCTTTTGCTTGGATCTTAGCAGTCCCTGCGTTTGCAGTTTTAAGAATACCTTCCTCTGGACACATTTCCTGAAAGAAATCCTTACAATTGGTTAAATGGCATGTGCTCCCCGAATCCAAAATCCAAGTACTTTCATTTGAATTATTATTTACCATAGTCAAAGATTTTTCTGCCATTAGAAAGCCCTTGTGTTTATCTTTGTCCTTCATACATTTCCTGGTTTGAAAATTCTTTAGTTCCATTGGCTTAGGTGAGCTAGAGGGAGTGTTTTGTGTTTCCTTACACCATTTAGATACATGTCCCTCCTTTCCACATAAGTAGCAAATCAGCTTGCCCTTGGGTGGAGTTTTCCCATAGCTCCGCCTTCCTCTGTTCTTTGCCAAGAAATTTGTTTCATTTCTCTCTGACTGACTTTGAGAACACATCTCCTCAGAATCATTTATTATGCATTCCTGCCTTAGTTTTGATGTTGCCTGTTCAAAAGATTGCCCTTCAATGGCCTCATTTACAGACCTAAAAACATCAAACTTCTTTGATAGTGAGGTAAAAAGAAATGCTCTTTTCAATGCATCACACATGGGAATTCCAGAAAGTTCTAACTTTTGAAATGAAGACATAAGATGCATAATGTGATCATTACATTTACTTTTATCCCTTAATTTGGTTTCATTCAACTCTGCCAGCCAAATTGGTTGCTGCTTTGCATATGTAGTTGCATACATAGTTCTCAGTTTATATAAAATGTCCTTTGGTGTATCTTTTCCCTCCACTAATATGGCTTGTTTCTCTGAGAGAGCTTCCAAAAGCATGCACTTCACATAATAGTTTGCATTGTCCCATTCAGCCATATTTTCAGCTGTTCTGTCTTGGTCTAAGCATATATTTAATCCTTTTGCTCGAAGGAGACATATGAATCTTAGTTCCCACTTCTGATAATTAAACTCAGTTAATCTAGGCACCTTGAGAGAATAGAACAATGGTGAATTTCTTCCCTCAGCCATTTTCTTAGCCTTCTGTCTGCTGTGTGGGGGGAGAGAGAGACAGACTGAATCTTTCCTTTAAAACTTAAGAGAAAAATGTGGCCTTTTTTTCTGCCTGGTAATATTTCTCTTCTTTTTCAATTCCTGGCCCTGGGCCCATAACCCTTTTGTTGGATTATTTGTAGTAAATAATTAGCAGATTTTAGTACACACAGCTTCAGCTTTAGAAATGTTAATTTCTTTCTTCATCTCTCTCTCATTCACCCCTGAATAATTCACTGCTGAGTCACTTTAAAGTTGAAGTAACAAAACATCTGTTTACTCACAGTTTGTAGTTAGATTATAATCAGACAGGCTTATATATACATATTACTATACATTTGTATTATCAGCTCCTTCCATGTGCTTAGATGGTAATGGATGCTCACACCACCATAGATCCTCTCAGGTTAGGAGAGATCATGAGCTCCATGTGCTCCATGTGCTGCATCTGCTGTGTCTAACCCCCACAGGAAGTTGCATAGCTGTGTGACCTCTCTAAGTAATTCACATCAGAGGTCACAGAGTAATCACAGAGAAATAATAGGTGACAGGCAATGCATGTAAAATACAATTACATTCCAACAGTGATCAGATACCTCATCAAGGCCAATGATACCATGTATCAATAAGGTTCAGTGAACATATAAATGAAGAGAGGGAATGGGCTCTGGCCCCAACATGGTGGGATAACCGGGGAATAGAGCAATCCCAATTTGGATCCACCACCAAATTAAAATCTCCCAGTATAGAAATGCTAAGTAGTAGTAGTAGTATTATTACTTTGAGGGACTGGTAGGGAAGGCACAGCCGCATTAGTGATGAGAAAAATGCGGGTTCATATTAGTTAGGGCCATATACTGCCAAAAGGAGAAACTCAGTACCATGTAACCATAAATGTAACGAAACATATTGTCCCTCTGAACCTCTAAAAAGTAATTCTGCTTTTGCATGCTAAAACTTTTCTAAGTAATATTGCCACTCCACCCCGCCATTCCTGGGAGGAAGATGAAAAAACTTCATGCACCCAGGAGTGGTGAAATGTAAGGTGTTCCTTATCAGAAAGGTGTGCTTTCTGTATACATGCAATATCTGCTTCAAGGCGTTTTAAAGCTGCCAAAAGTTTTGCATGTTTTAGGGGAGATGTAATCCCCCCCCCCCCCCCCCCACATTCCATGTGAGAATTCTAGCTGAATGAGTACTCATTGCCTGCCCATTAAAATTTGCCAAAGTAAAAGTGTCCCCATGTTATGCCCAGATCTTTCCATCAGCCCACCAGTATGATAATGATCAAACAGCTGCACGGATGTGTATCCTGACATTAAGGAGAAGTTAATCAACGACCCCACTGGAAAAGCAGTTGTGAAATATATGTTTGACTTCATGTGCTTTAGCTCAACGTCCACAGTAACTGTGAAATACATAATAAATGTCCATTGATATAAAACAGTCTTCATCTTCCTCTTTTGGTCCCTACCCCTCCCCAACTAATTACAAATCCTAGCATTAACCATCCCAACCCCAAACCATAACACCTCCCTTCCCTATCAACACCCCCCATATGCCCATTGATATAAACAGTCTTCATCTTCCTCTTTTCCCAATTTGGCCCCCCCAACTAATTACAAATCCCAGCATTAACCACCTCAACCCCAAACCATAACATCTCCTCTTCCCTATCAACCCCTCCCCATTTCAACCCTCTCCATCTGCCTCACCTAACACAGAGAGAGAGAGAAAGACCATGAAAGAGATGCAAGGGGTCCCTTACCCCTCCCGTCGATACTATAACAAGATCAAAATTCCATCCAAGATTTGTACATACAACAAAAACAGGAAGTAATACAGGAGCACCATTTACACTATAAACAGCATTTAACACTGGGTGAATCACTTCATAAACGTGGTTAATAAATCCTAATAAACAAATGGCACTCATATAAAATGTCTGTTTTTCATAACTGTTTCATGAGAGGGCAGGAGGGCACCTTAGACTTTATAACTTACACAGTATTTATTTATTGGGATTTATTGACCGCCTTTATGAAGAGATTCACCCAAGGCAGTGCACAACAGGTACAGTTTAACATAAAACTTACAATTTTGTTAACAGTATAACAATAGTAAAATGATCAAGTATAAGTATACATATAATAAATGAGGTAAACTTATAAAAAACAAATTAAAAAAACTTAATAGGACGACCATGAAAAAGTATAAAAAATATACACATTTAACAGCACTGAAATTCAAATAGAGATATAATATGATATCAGCATAATACTAATCAAATTTCTAATAAAAATACATTAGAACATTCAAATAACATAGCTACGATACTAATGCTTTTCTACAATACAGTTGAGGGGCCAAGTGCAGATATATAGAAGGAGACAAGATGGGTGGTACAGAGTCAGTTGGGATAAATAGATGAGTGGCTCAACTCAATGTAAGTTCTTTGTACATTTAAACAAGATATAAGGAACTGGTCTAAGTTACAGTGTGTGTAGCAAGCTAGTCCATGTGCAGAATGAGTGTATAGTCAGTCACCCTACGTATTAAGGGCTTGGGAAAAGAGCCAGGCTTTCACCTGCTTCCTGAAGTAGAGGTAGTCTCGAGTTATATGAAGCCCCTCTGGGAGTAAATTCCACAGTGTTTAACTTATTACACTGCCCTTCCTGGAGACATAACAAAGAGGTTTTCAGACTAAACATTTTTAAAAATTAAATATTTAAAAAAATACTTGACATAGCTATTAACAGGCAGCTGCATCATTAAGGGTGTTCCCACATCTCTCACTGTTCTGGCTGCTGGCTGGCCTGGCGACTGGTCTGTATCCAATATTATGCAACATAAAAAGCATAAATGCTACGTTTAATTAAAAAACAATCGGACAAGAACTTAATAGCCAATTTGTGTTCTTATTTTCATAGTGCTACAAAGACATATGCCTCTCTGTACAGATACACCTAAAGAGAGAGTTCCACGGAGCTTACTGTCTCTCTAGTTCAGTCATTAGTGCACAACAGACCACTGTCAATGCTGATGCAGCTGAATTATTTAAAGTACTTAAAAAACTATAATTCTCACCAAGAAGTACATGAAATGTTTTTCCCATCAGTGTAGAATTCACCAGCACACCACCAAGCTTCATGAGGTCGCCGTAGTAAATATCATTTGGCCATTTCACTCTCAACTCTACAGCCTACAAAAGTAACATATCCATATTTTAGTTATTTTTGCTGAACAGTTAATATGGACTTTGCTGATTGTTGCTTGACTGTTCTCATGAGGGAGGGGGGTTTGAGATAAATTTGTATTATATTTCTAATTTTCCTTCTAAGTTACATTGGTAGTAGCAACTTCCAGTTCTTACTGTGCTGGAATAAGTTGGGATCTTGTTTTAAAATATATTTGAGAAATGTCAAGAGCTACAGGCTAAAAGCATCAATCAGGTACTGCTGGTACAGCAGGTAGGGCTAATTCCACAATTACTATATAAACAAGATTGAGTTTTTACAGTCAAATCTCAGGGGGAAAACAGACAAATTACCTGGAAAAAAGAAATTGGGATTTTAGGATAAAATTAAATTGTAGGATTTTATAGATGACCATTCTTCTTATTATTTATTGGGATTTAGATAGACCAGGCGTCCAACCCGTGGCCCACGGGCCTGAACTCGGCCTGCCAACCTCATTGTCTTGGCCCGCAGAAGCTCTGGAAGAAGCCCTCTGATAGGATACGTTTCTCTGCAACAACTGGTCTAACCGGGAGCTTGAGCAGCCTGGCACTGAAAGTCTCATCAGACTTAATACCGCAAAACCAACCTCAACTTCCAGTGCCGAGTGGCTCAACTTCATGGTGAAACCAGTTGTGGCAGAGAAGCAAATCCTATGGGAGGATTTCACCCAGAGCTTCTGCGGGCCCTCACAGCAGGGAAGCAAACCTTCATCGAAGGTGAGGGGAATGAGACAGGGTGAAGGCAGGGGAGGGGGGTACATGTAAGAGAGAGAGAACAGTTTGTGTTTTTGGGTGTTCTCCCGTTCCTCCATTCTTTCCATATTTTGGGGGGACACTGGACCTGGCTCCACTGTGTGGAGGTGGGTCCTTGTGTGTGCGTCTGGCTTTTCCCCTTTTGGAAGCTGGGATACGATCTGTGGAGAATTTTAATTTGATTTGTGAAATTATTTTTATTTTTTTTCTCAAGGTATGAGTGTTTACTGGTTGAATGATTTCTTTCAACCAGTAAGCACTCACACCTTGAGAAAAAAATAATTCACAGATCAAATTAAAATTCCCCACAGATTGATTTCTTTCCAGCAGGGAGAGATACATATGAGAGAGAGAGAGGAGAGATACGTATGAGAGAGGGGGGGAGAGGGAAGGGGGGAAGAGAGAGAGAGAATGGGTGAAGGCAGGGGGACCAAAAAAAACAGAACAACTTTTTAAGGTATATTACAAGCAAGAAGCCGGCAAAAGAATCAGTTGGATCGCTAGATAACCAAGGGATAAAAGGGGCAATCAGGGAAGACAAGGCTATAGGGGAGAGATTAAATGAACTCTTTGCTCCAGTGTTCACCGAGGAGGGTGTGGGAGAGATACTGGTGCCAATAATGGTATTCAAAGCTGATGAGTCAGAAAAACAAACAAATTTCTGTAAGCGTGGAAGATGTAATGGAGCAATTTGACAAACTGAAGAGTAGCAAATCGCCTGGACTGGATGGTATTCATCCTAGAGTAGATAGAATTGAAACATGAACTTGCAGAGCTATTGTTAATATGTAATTTATTTTAAAAATCGAGCATGTACCGGAACATTGGAGAGCAGCCAATGTAACATCGATTTTTAAAAAGGGTTCCAGAGGTGATCCAGGAAATTATAGAACGGTGAGCCAGACATCAGTGCTGGGCAAAATGGTAAAGACTGTCATAAAGAACAAAATTACAGAGCATATACATCAATCTATTACATTTCTTTGAAGAGGTGAATATTTCAAAGAATGGATTTGCCACTCTCCCACAGTCACAGGTATTGCCGTGAGTCTCTAATCACTAGTTGATAGCACATGTAGCGACTAGTACCATGATTCGGTCACTAGAAGCCACCATAAGTAGTTTCAAGTTTAGGCCATCAAGGTGGTTTACATAATAACAGTAAAATAAGCCATATTCATTAAAATTTAATAAAAACAAAACAGAAAAGAAAAAAAGTGCTCAGCAACCCCAGACATCAGTATCCACGCACAATCCTAGGACCACAAAACTAAAAATGGTATTATGTATTAGAGGCCAATTTGGAAAGATGGTTTTTCAGTGATTGTTTAAATAGCTGATGGGAGAAAATCTGACATAAGTATGGTGGTAAAGCGTTCCACAAAGTTGGACCTGCAATACTAAACACTGAAGCCCAATATATGTCCAAGAATATATGACGAAAAGGGATTACTAACAAATACTGACCCAGGGAGCCCAAGGTTCGAGTGTTAGTATATGGTATTAGATAACGAGAAAAAAAAGAAAGTAGCTCACCAGCAAGATGAATTTTAAATAATAAAGGATTCAATCGGCAGCCAATGTTCTGCCATCAACAATGGGGTGATGTGATCAAATTTCTCCTACTGATGACGATTCTTACTGCGATATTTTATATAAGCTGAAGTCGACGAAGTTCCCTTTCAGACAATCCTTTAAAAAGGGCATTACAAAGAGGACGACTACAAATGCATGAGCGCGTATTTGCTGAGCTTTGGGTTAAAGCAGGGGCGTATCTGCGTGGGGCCTCAGGGGCCTGGGCCCCCGCAGATTTCGCCCTGGACCCCCCCTACCGCTGCCAACCCTCCCCCTCCGTTGCTCGCCTACCTTCGCTGGCGGGGGACCCCAACCCCCGCCAGCCGAGGTCCGCGTCCTCCTGCCGCTGCCGGCTGCCTTTCGTCCTTTAATTCTTCCATTGAAGCTGGCGCCGACGAAAGTTTCTTTTGAGTCTGACGTCGCTGCACGTTGTACGTGCAGGACGTCAGACTCAGAAATTGTTTCTGAGTCTGACGTCCTGCACGTACAACGTGCAACGTGCAGCGATGTCAGATTCAAAAGAAACTTTTTCGTCGGCGCCAGCTTCAATGGAAGAATTAAAGGACCAAAGGCAGCCGGCAGCGGCAGGAGGACGCGGACCTCGGCTGGCGGGGGTTGGGGTCCCCCGCCAGCGAAGGTAGGCGAGCAACGGAGGGGGAGGGTTAGCAATGGCAGCGGCTGGGGGGAGGGGGATCGGCAATGGCGGCGGCGGCGGGGGGGGGGGGGTATAATGTGCCCCCCCTCTCTGGCCCTGGCCCCCCCTACCGCCGCAGTTCAGATACGCCCTGGGTTAAAGTAACAACCATCAAGAAAGATACAGGGCTCAGTCACTATTTTTGATGTAAATTCTACTAAGAAACCTAATGAAATACACCTATGAATCAGTAACAGCCAGCCAAGCATGGAAGGGGGGTAGCAGTGGGGGGAGGGAAGATGTGGTGAGGAAAGAATACCTCATGGAATTAATTCAAATCTCTCTGTATTTGCATGTGCGGGTGTGTGAACATACACTTTACAGAGTTATTTCAAATCCTTGTGTGTGTCTGTGTTGCATATTTGTGCGTGTATGTGTGTGTCTGTCTATTCTGTGTTTTGCGTTCATGTACATCCTATGCAGCTCAGCCACAATCAACCAGGGCCACTGTAGATAATCCTGAAAAGTAGGTCAGTTTGTGACTTCTTGAGAAGCAGATCTGGCCACCTCTGATAACCAAAAAATAAATTCAAGGAGCATTGAACTGCTGAAATTAAACGGAATACATTACCTCATATCCTGGTATTGATCTAACTGATTCCACCACTGCAAGAGACATCAAGTGCTGAATAAAAGCAATTCTTTGTCCCAGTTGGGAAACTAAAGGAATGGAGAGGTGCAAAGTGAACAAAGCGGACCCTATGGGACTCAGCCAGGCATTTCTTCCACGACCTGAGAAGAAAAAAAAGAAAAAGAAAAAAACGTCAAAGTTTTATCTCATCATATCTTGTAGAGAGGTAAATTTGTAGGATTTGTAGTCTTGCTCTTCCTAGTGAAATACTAAGTAGTAAAACCAAGAGACCAAACCAAACATTGTTTTTAATAAATTTAACTGTATAGTCTATAAAAGTATTGTATAAAAGATGAAATGGCCATGTTTAGGCTTCTGCATGCATCAGGGGTAAAATACAAATAACTATGGTCATAAGGATCTCATTTAGTATTATCGGCTCGGATATATTTCTCCTTGATATAAGAAAATCAACGGTCTAGTCAGTGAGTACTCCTGGCAAAGAAGTACCCACCAGGATTTATGCCTGACCTGGCCTATATTCAGCCAGGACCTGCATAAAATACTTAAGTGGATCCTGGCTGAATATCAGCTGGAATCCAAATAAAGGGGTCATTTCTCCCCCCTCCCCTCGAAAAGCAGGGAAACCCCAACCAAAATCCCCTACCCCTGTAGGGTTCCCCCTTCCCAGGCCTACATTTGACAAATATAGGGTCCCCAAGGGCAGAAGCAATAACCACTCTCGCTCCTGCCCATCATAGTGTTGACCTCAAAATGGCTACTCCAACCTCTAATGGCAGCCGCACAGTAGTCGAGATTATGGTAGCCATTTTGAGGTTGGCAACACGATGGGCAAAAGCAATTGGGCATCACGCCCACCCTTGAGGGCCATATAGCTATTATAGGTAGACCTGGAGGGCAGGGGTTCTGGTTAGGGTGGAACTGCTGTTCAAGAGGTTGGGAGGGGAATCGGAATGGATCAGGGGAAGGGTTGGAAAGGGGGTGTCATCCGACTGGAGACCTGGAAGTTATGCGGGCGCCAGCCAATATTCACAGATGGCACCCACATAGCTAAATGACCTAAGTCAGGACAGCTTTTGCACGGTCCTACTTACTTGCTTAGCTATGTGGACACTAGCACAGACTGATTACTGGCAGTACCCGAATAGCTGCCGGCTTCTCCCCAATTCCACCATCAGTATGTCCCTCTCCTGCCAACTTGCAAAATGGCTGGTTGTCTATATTCAGCAACACTAGCTCAATAGTGGGCAGGAACCTCAATACGCATCTTGGTAAGTTGTTTTTTTTTAATAAGACAATATAGTGCCAAAAATTGTTTTTAACTTTAAAATTTGTTGCTCAAGTTTTTAGGTTTCTTTTTTTAAACACCCACAAAAATAGGTATTTTCTGACCTGTGGGACAGACTGTACATGATTTCTGCATACCCTGTTTCCCCGAAAATAAGACCTAGTAGGGTTTTTGCTGAATTGCTAAATATAAGGCCTCCCCGAAAGTAAGACCTAGCAAAATTTTTGTTTGGCCCCGATGGGACATGGACACAGAAACCTTAATTTTTTTTGCTGCAACCCAAAGACGAAATAACATAAAAGAAATGCAAGAAACAAGACTGAGGTGGAAAATCTATCGTCCAGTGGACTCCTACCATCCTCCTTCACGCTTTTGTGAAGATGAACTACCGGTAAGTGAGCCTGGAAAGAAAAGAAACATCCCCCTTGCAGAAATAATAAAAGAAAAGAAAATGAGTAACCGAGCCCTTTCGGCGCTGCTCCATCGCCCAAGGGCTAAGTCAGACTAGAAGGATGGAAAGTGTTGCGAATGTACAGGAGGAGCGCATAAAGCACCACCAACGGGGAACGGAGCTACTGTAGAATTTTTTTAAACATTTGTAATACGGTAGGGATGATCCTGCGCCCTAAGCCCTCTCACAACCTCCCGAGACCCCCAGCCAGAGCAGCCCGGCCCCACATTCCATTACCTTCCCTAGTTCATACCCCTCCTCCATTCCCAGCCCGGCCAGGGCGGCTCTGCTCCGCTCCAGTCCTGCGGTCACTGTGGGCAGATAGGCGAGCCACGGCCTACTCCTGCAGGATACCGCCCCCCACTTCAATACTGTTCCCGACTGCCACAGTCCCCCTAGTACTTCCGAATAAGACATCCCCTGAAAATAAGACCTAGCGCATCTTTGGGAGCAAAAATTAATATAAGACACTGTCTTATTTTCGGGGAAACACGGTATATATTTTAGATGAGATTTTAGTAAGTTTACATATGTTTTTTCTGTATTTGTTGCATACCGTATATACTCTTAAGACAAGAAATTTTGACTTCAAAATCCCATCAAATAAATCAGGGTTGTTTTCTCTAGAAGTCATTTTCAACAGTCACAAAAGGAACCTAAACCTTCTTAAACAAGTCACCTAAGACATCCAACCAAAAAAAAGGTATAACTGAATTTGTGGGGGAGAAAAAGACCTCAGATGTCAAGGTCAACACATGCAGCTCTCTCAGGGGCCCTTTTACTAAAGGTTTGCCACGCGGCAACCCGGAACTACCGCTGGCCCAAGACAGTCATCGGCAGTAGTTCCGACTCGAGCACACGCCATTTCTGTTGCGCAAATGGTTTTATTATGTTTACTGCGGTGTTAACCCGGCGGTAACTGGGCAGCACAGCACACTGCCTGATTACCACGGAAGCCCTTACTGCCACCTCAATGGGTGGCAGTAAGTGCTCACAGCCCTATGGCCATGTGATAAGAATAATCTTACCGCATGGACATTTTTTTGTGTGTGTGTGTGTGTGTGGGGGGGGGGGGGGGTTGTTTTTTACCCGCTGTGGTGAAAAGGGCCCTAGCATGCAGGAAAAACAGCCCCCGCCACTACCGCAGGGTCCTTTTTACCACAGCTTGGTAAAAGAACCCCTCAATATGTTGTTCAACAATTTGACTCCATTCTTATTCAGTGGTCAAAAAACTCCCCTTGATTTTGTGCAAAAAGTGTCAATGTGACTATAATTTTTTTTTCAATTTTGTCAATCATTCTCAATAGAAACCATTTTAACTGTTAGAGCAAAGATCAGGGAGCCCAATTCCTCCCTGTGAAACAACCAGAGCACATGCGGGTCATCCCCCTCTACCCGAGGGAATTCACCCTCCTCCGAAGGTTCTCTCAGAGATAGCCCGTCTGAACATAAAGAGGCCACCTCTGAAAGGGGAGAAACCTGGGACCAAGCAACATGGCCACCGTTCCCGCCTCACTTTGAGGGGAACCATGCTAGTGCTGCACTGGGCCAATGAACGTGGCTGTCGCAGTGTGATCTCACCCAAAGCGGCTCCACTCACTCTCCGAGTTCTCCCCGACGCTTGGGATCACTGCCCTGCACACCGTGTAGTGGCCTGAGAAAGAACGACGGCCCCCACATTTAGAGCAGTGTTTAACTCCTTCAGCGAGAGCTGCCATTACTGTCACATGTTAAGTTGTTTTTTTCCTCGCCCCTGGAGCTGCGAACCTCAAACGTTTCCCTTGTCCTTGCGAACACCAAAGCCCGACGCAGTTCTGAGACCAAACACTCAGCAAAATCGCCTGTCCATAAGCTGCCTCACCTCCTTTGCTGTTCCAAAGGGTCAAAGCTACCCCCCCCCCCCCCCCCCCCACAGAGCCACCCAGGCCTCACAGCTCGGGACCAGGGAAGCCTGCAACTGAGACCTGATATTTATTTCCCCTCGTTTGAATGGCTTGTTGCTGAGCAAGCTGAAAAGAAGAAAGCAGCACAGAAGGGGGGGGGGGGGGGGGGGAGCGAAGGGAAATCCTAGGCAGCACCAGAGACAGGGACCTAGCACCACTACTACAGATACCTGCCAGGCTCAACTGGGGGACCCGCTGACCAACTTGACCAGGAGCTGAGGCCTCAGAACCAGAGAAAGAATAGTCTGTCTGCCCATCCACCTGCTGGAGATAGAAAATATTTAGGAACTGGGCTAGATGGAAGGGTCTATATGGTGTAGCTCAGATCTGTATTCTCTATCTCCACCTACTGGTGAATGGACATGACTATCCCATAAGTCCTGGAACAGTGGGAAGAAATGTAATGGAAATTTTTTCAAGGAAAGGATTTTGGATTTTGCTCACACCTTTTCAGTAGTAGCTCAAGGTATTACATTCAGGTATACTGGGTATTTCTCTGTCCCTGGAGGGCTCACAATCTAAGTTTGTACCTGAGGGAGGGTTAAGTGACTTGCCCAAGGACACAAGGAGCAACAGTGGGATTTGAACTGGCCACTTCTGGATGTCAAGGCTGGTGCTCTAACCACTCATCCAGGGTAGAGAATGCTTGGAATGTCTTCCCAGAGATGGTGGTACGGATGAAAATGGTAATGAAATTTAAAAAAAAAAAAAGGCATGGGATAATCATAGAGGATCATAAATGGCAGGAAAATTAAAATGAAACCCTGGAGTTAGCTTTATAGAGCAGCAGTTACATCTATAGGATCTACAAGAGAGCACTGGAATAACCTGCATAAAGCAGTAATTGCAACCCTAAAAGGCAATTATATTAATTAAATACGTTAGATAAGTGATATGGCATGTTATGTTGCATATGGGAATTTCTATGCACATCTACCTGAGGTGGTCAGATTATTGCTAGACAGAATGGAAAGGCCATTTTAATCTTTATCTGCTGTCATTATGCCACTATGTGAAAAGAAAGCTTAAGAACTCAGGAACAACTCACGAGAACAGTGGAGGTCGTGAGCCAAGAACTTAACAGATTAGTTCTGGGAGGCCCACTGTTAACCCCTAAACAAAGTTGTGGTGCAGTGCTTCTTCACCCTCCCCTGGAGGCACACCTAGCCAGTCGGGTTTTCAAGATCACCACAATGAATATGCATGAGATAAACTTGTATATAGACAAAATCTATTTTATATAAAAAAAAAATCGACCTCATGCATATTCATTGTGGTGATCCTGAAAACCTGACTGGTAAGGTGTGCCTCCAGGAAAGGGTTGAGAAGCACTGCTATACAGCACAAAAATTTCCTGAGTTCACAGTGGCTTCTATATGGGCAGGGCTTGAGTTAGGAGAACAATACAGTTATGGCCCTGTGTGCAATCTTGAATCCCAATGAGATCTTTCTTTAACAATGAGAAACTACTCACCTTTGCCTTGTGTTTGCTGAGCTGCAATTGCTATTAACCCCATTTCCTCTGGCGACTCCATCATCAACCTGTAAGTTATGGGAAAACCTTGTCAGCTGGAACAGGAAGCAGCACTGAAGTCTGAAACTGAGATTATCTTTTACACCTCACATTCAGGCACCTAGGATTTAATTTTGTACTTTATGGCCAAGATCTAGCCTCAGCTGTTAGGGAAAACACTTTAAAACAGATCAAGGGAACGACTAATACACAAGGTGTAGACCTTCTTTTATAGAAAAAAAAATTGGGTTTTATACAGGGTCCTGCATACGCGTTATAGTCCAAAGACTAATTCTGAAGAAAAGTTTCAAAAGAAAGAGTTGGTTAAATGCAAGTTCAATTAGATGATGGTTACCAATATTATTTACTTAGTTTTACATGGTGTCATTTCAAACCACTTTATGGTTAATACATCAGAAGCACATTTTTGACATCTGAAACAGCATGAATGACAGAGTGACAATATAATTACTTATTACCTAGTAATAGGTAAATGGAGGACATAGGTGGATAAATGCATTACCCAGGCACAATCCTCCCGCAGAAGTACCCCAATGATCAAAGCTAATAGAGTGCATAAATTTGCATGCTATTAGCTTTGATCATAGCGGCACTTTTGCCCCACGCTGTTCCGGTGATAATTTTACAGCGCTATTTGGAACAGTGTTGAGTTTTTTTGATCATCAGCCTGTCAGAGTTTAAGATCTGTAAGTGCTGGCACTAACTTGTAGATGCCAATTTTGCAACCAACATCACTGTTCCCTCTAAGCTGTGCAGACATCTACCTTCCGCCCTACCAATGGGGGAGGTGCTGTTTCACTATCACATTTTCAATAGTGAAAGACAAAAAAAGCTCTGCCAGACTCCAGGTAACCTACCTGTCTAGCGACAGCTGGAGGCCTCCCACACAGCTTCAAGGGAGCAGTGAATTACACATTTAAGTGATGGATTTCTAGGTCCATGCCTTTCAGAAAGGAATGAGGATTTTGTCACCAAGACAGGGAACTTTTGACTGCTAACAGAAGAGGCAGCCTGGTGGAGTAGTCCTGTGAATTTAGAATGTGGGGTGGAAGGAGAACCATCAAGAAAGAAGAGCCTGCTGTAGACACCTCATATGCTCTCTCACCCAGGGCATCTCCAGAGTTGCCGTCATGGTCTTTAAGAGCTGCAGATAATCCAGAGACCTGGATCTACAGCACACCAGCCAAGACCCTCCAACACCTAAATGACTTGCCACTGGCCACCCAAGGATGACCTCTGATCCTCTCTTTGCATAGAAAGGCCACCACCATCATCATCACTTTTGAAAAGTTCTCAGAGCCATGGCCAGGCTGAAGAGTAGGGCCTTATACTGAGAATTGTTTCCTATTACACAAAGTCAGAGAAATCTTTGGTTGCACTCCCAGATTGGCATATGGAGATACGCCTCAGAGAAGACTAGAGAAGTGAGAAACTTGCCCCTCCTGCCATAACAGATGGAAGAACTCCATACAAAAGTTTGTGTACACATACAGTGCTGAAGACATTATTGCACCAAAAGGAGTGATCATTTATCATCATATAATTGTCTTTCAACTGTTTCATTGAGCATAAGATGACCCCTGATGCAGGTGGAATGCTGAAACTTGGCCAAGCTGGGTCTTTTCTTAATAAACTGATTGGTGAAAGATTTGGGCAGCTCTTCTTTCCTTTGATCACCTTCGCTGTTTTTGTTCATACATATACAGTGGCTCGGACCCCTTGAGGTCCAAGATGGGGGAGAGGACACAAAATAAATTTGACTATGAATGCTAGCCATCACTGAAACCAATCTTGTCATCATAATATAATATGGGAGAAAGCCCAACTGATGCAAAATCTCCTAACATTCAACATAGCTCATAGTTGCTCATATACCACTTTTTGTGCTATTATTGTCAATAATGACAAATTCAGGACATAACAATATGTACAAGGCACTTCTCCCTATGCCAGACTTTTTTTTTATATTAATGTAACCACTGCCTTTTTCCAATATAATATGATGGAGCCCATTGATACTTAGAAATTAATTATTTTGTCCGATCTTGAACTTGTTCTACTGCAGTATGCACAAGAGGTTTAAAGCCCAATATTGCTACCAAGACTGGAAAATGGGTTGAAATACACGTCTTTATCATGTCCCTCTCTAGCTTGGTCACCCATAATCCAAACCAAGTCAGAATTTTTATCTTCTATTTTCTCTAATAATGGGGCCTGCAATGGAAAAGTCTACTAAAAGAGATCTTTTTCCTTGAAAAAAGTCCAAATTCATCACTGGTTCATGGCTCTCCCTTGCCTGACCCATCTTGCTTCCTTCTCTCTACACTCAAATGTGTCACAGTTGAAAAACCATTTTAGATTGACTCTTAGCTGACGTTATCTGCTTATTTATAAATTGCTTCTTTCTCTGTAGCTGACATTTATTGTACATCCTACATTTTTCCTTATCCTCTGGATCATGCACGTCATTCAAGTTACTTTGCCTGATATTTTTCTTGTGTTATATATCCTTTTATATTGTCTGTATGGTAGTTTCCTGGGGAAAGTTTGTTGCATGATTTATTGAATGGAATTCTAGGGATGTAACAAGTTTTTGTGTTATAGTGATTTTTCCTAAGTATCAGAAGTTGAAAAAGGAAGGCTAACAGCACTGCAAGTTTGAAATCTTAACTGCTCTGAGATGTTAGTTTCCTCCCTCCCACCCTACCTTCCAATCTTACTATATAAACTAACTCACTAATCGGGGGGGGGGGGGGGGGGGGGGGGAGGGCTGGATTATAATCAGTTACTTAAAATTAATAGGAAGCAAAGCATAAGGAAGTAATTTAGATCAATTGTTCATCTGTAAAAGCAGAACACTTAAGTACATTTTGGGCGGGGGGGGAAGCTTGATTAGTAATATTTTATTAAACCAGTGAGGTAAATATTTTTTAGCTAAGACTGGCCTTTTTCTCTAACCTAAGCTATAAGATTCTAAACAGAAAGCTACACTAAACTTACATTCCTCATAGATACATAGACTATATTTTATAGTCTGAAAGGATACGATAGATCACTCCATGCTTCAAAAAAACATGTGAGCAAGGAAACAGGCTATATATAGGGAATTACGGTGGAGGTGTTAAATCTCACAGAAAAGAGGCTAGTTAATTTTACTTGAAGATAAAGTTAAGAAAAAGATCTTTCTCGTTTCTTTCAACAGGTACCAAAGGTCCTATATCAGGAGAATGGAAGGGAAACAAGTCAAACGCTGTGATTACTTCTGCCTGTCTTCAGATGGATATCCTAATCCCCAATGAGGAGCTGGTTTGGACCGAAAAACACCTGGAGGTCAACCTCAGGGAGCAACTGGCAGAACTAAAAGAGGACTTGACGAGGCTGAAAAACATCTGTAACAACAAGGACTACATTAATGAAATGCTTAAGACGTCTACCTAAGATGGAAAACTCCAGCGGATGGGAAAATGTTACTGAGTCAAAATATGACAGCTGGACCACAGATCTGCAGTATCAGCAACCACTCTACCTTGGAGGCAAAAGGTAATGTTGGTTGGTGATTTTTGAAGTACCTTGAGACATCCATTTCCCATGCAGATCTGATGTCACAGATGATGTATTGTTTGCCAAATGTCAACATGAGACATTACAGAGAGAGTGCTGACATCAAATGTACTTATTATTCGATGCTGCTCAAAAAAGGTTGACTATATAAGTGTAGTCATAGATAATTAAATGACTACCGGACATAGCATCTGCCCCATCGAAGAAAGAGTAAAGCATCTTCTGAAAAAGATTGGCAAACCTATTAAAGAATGGTGAAATCACTTTATATTAGCATTACCCTACTCTATCCATGACTACCTCCCTACCTACCTGGTGGAATTGGTGCGTATTCGGTACTTGCATTATGAATAAAGCTCCTTCCTTGATGAAAAAGGATGGTGAACACTCCTCAAGGGCGTGCTTCAGCTAAGAGCTCTGGGCGCCGCGTGTCACTGGTTCCACTTTTGCCCTCGGATTCGGGCTCTGCAATTCTCTGGCCGATGAACGATCCTATCCAACAAAGAAAGGTCTTTCCAAAGAACTGAAGCAGTGATTATCCGGAATTCAGGCAGAGATAAAGTCATCAAAGGATGAGATCTTGACGTGTATGGCGTCTCTGAGTGCCAACCTCCATCAGTTGGGCGGGCGTGTGGAGGATATAGAGCTTAAATTAGATGAGCATGCGGAAACTCTTGTTGCACATACCTCGCAGATTCAGGATTTGGCAAAAAAGCATGAGGATCTCCTTTATAAAACAGATGACCTTGAAAATAGAGGATGATTGGAGAACTTGCGCTTTCAAGGGGTCCCGGGGGGGGGGGGGGGGGGGGGCGACAGAGGATATGTTGGTGATAGTTGCTGTAAGCTGCTGGGCTCAAGACGGTGCAGCCGTCCCGGTAGAAAGTGAAAGAGCCCACCACTCCCTAGGGCAGTGACAGGATAATCAGCCTAGAGACATCTCAAAGTGCTTTGTTAAATTTGCAGACAAAGAGCTCCTTCTCCAATGTGCCCAGCAGGATCCCTCTCTGGACTATAAAGAATTTAAGATAAGTCTACCAAGACCTGTCACAATTCACTCTAACGCAACATAGACTTATGAAGCCTGCACTTGATATCCTGGTTAAGGAGAAAATACCCTATTGTCGGGGGTTCCCTTTTCACTTTGCTTTACTCTGCAGGCACAGCAGCATCGGGTTCATCTGCTCGCTGCAACCTGGAAACTACTGCACGTGGTGGGCCTGACTGTTACCAACACGCCTCCTAGCACTATCGCCCCTGCTACTTGTGCTAAACTATAGAAGTGGAACAGGGTTCCAGCAAAATCCAAGAAATCTTCTGCAGACTCCAGCTCAACTGCTCCTTCATGACTCTGTATTTTAGTTGTGCTGGAGGTAACTCAGAATACTAATTATCTTCTTGTAACATAGGACGAGGTGGTTTCTGATATGTTGTTTGGCATGTTTGCTTAGTATGTAATGGCTGGAGAGTTTAGTGGATGGTGTATGGATGTTTTACGGGACTGCAGATTTGGCTTTAGCTTGTGTGTGTGTGGGCTGGGGAGCGTGAGGTGTTGGGTTCGTTTGGTGTAGTGGGTTAAGTCCTTTATATCCAATTGAGGGCACCCGGGAGAATCTACTGGTCTATGATGTTTGAATGGTGTGGGGGGGAGGCTTTGGGAGGGTATGTGGGAGAGGGATTGGGGAAGGTTTAGGTCTGGAGGGCTCTAGTCTGGCTATGATTTTTGCTTTTGTTCTCTGGTATATACTATGTGTGCTGATCTAAAAATATTATCTTACAATGTGAAAGGCTTGAAATCACCTCAGAAACGTCACAAACTTTTTAAAAAAGTTGCTTTTATTTAAAACCTCAAGTTGTGTTTCGTTTTTTTAATCAGGAAACACACTTTCGACACTCTTGTGAGGGGAAACGGATCTGCCACTGGGCCAGCAAATTGAAGTTCTTCCTGGATCTCCCATGACAACAGAGTCGAAGGGCACTGAGCCCCTGCAAGAGAAGCCCCAAACATCTAAGGCTTCAACAGCTAATGTGACGCTGGAGGCAATATGGGAGGTGCTCCAGCGCTTGGACAATTCTGTGAAGACTTCAACAGGCAAGACTGACACATTACCTGAAAATTTACAGAATTTAAATGTAGCATTTACAACTATGAGTAACGAGTTGACTGAGAAAGTAAATCTTTCAGAAGCTGATTCCGTTAAAATGAAAGAGGTAACATCGAAATTGATTCAGGACAATACACAGACATATAACAGATTGGAATATTTTGAAAATTACAATCGAAGATTAAATCTTCGATTGTTAAACTTTCCTCGTACCGAAGTGTATTCTCCTTTGGATATATTCAAGAGATACTTGATGGAAAATTTAAAATTTACCCCTGAGAACATTCCTCCTCTTAATAAAATCTATTACTTACCTACAAAAAAACCGAGCTTCACAAATACCTCAACAGCCTCAATGTCTCAGAACTGTTGGAAACATCTTTGTCTTCAATAACAAATAGGCAAACATTGCTGGTCTCATTTGTATTCCAACAGGATTTGGAATTGGTTAGGAAAGCGGCTTTAAGAAACTTACAACTTCCATTTTATGGAGAGAAAATCTGGGTTTTCCCAGATGTCACTAAATCTACACAAATTAGAAGAAAAGACTTTCTAGCATTGAGACCAGCTACCTTGGCGCTGGGGGCCACTTTTAATTTAAGTTACCCATGTAAATGCAACATAAAATACCTGGGAGTAAAATATATTTTCTTTAATCCTGTTCATTTGAAGCAATTTATAGATTTGAAAAAACTGTCATGAAGCTTGCTGGATAGTAGCAGTATTGACCTTAAGGTGAATAGAGTAATTATAAGTGGATAAAACTGATAAGCGTTTCTTTAGCTTTTGTTACATATATATCTCCCGTGCGAAAACGGCTCTTGTCCCTTCTAATTTGTGGTCTAATATAGGATGCATAATTATGTTTCTTGCATTAGAATGTTTTCTGTAATTTTGTTTTATTTAAATCTGATTTTCCTTTTCAAGCGTGATGAAGGCTTGTAATCTATTTAAAATGATAAATAAAGAATTTTAAAAAATGAATGCTCTTCCTCGTTTATTATACTTCTTTCAGGTTCTTCCTATCCGCTTATCCTGAGGATTTCTATCTAATATTCAAGATCATTTCATTCACTTTATTTGATCTAAAACGGCCAAGATTACCTCGCTCTTTTCTCTATTGGGATAGAAGAGTGGCTTAAGGGTCCAAAATATTTTTTGGTACTACCGGGCTGTCCAGGCATGGGCGGCTCTGGAGTGGTACCAGGTGCTCCCTCATAAACTATAAGTCCATTTGGAACAGGCATCGGTGGGTTCTAGTCCTTTGGGTGCCTTGATGTGGCTTCCTCAAACACCGGAGTCTGGGGGATGATCTGTGTCCATCAATTCTCATTACAATGCATTACTGGGACAACTTCTTTACCTCCCCGGATCAAGTTTTGTCTCATCTTACTCCTATAGCTTTTAATTCATTATTTCTACCAGGCTTATCCCCCAAACCATTTCATCGTTGGGCCTCACTTGGCCTTAAAACATGGGGTCAAATGTTTGATGAGGAGACTTTATTGCCTTTTCCCACTTTGTAGGAGGAATACGCCTTGCTGCCTCAGGATAGATTCACTTACACACAACTGATTCATTTTCTCTCCTTAGTATCTATTCTTTCTAATATTCTGTGGGAAAATTCCTTTCTAGAGGATTTATGTGAGGACTTGCGGAGTACTAGAGGGTTAATTAATCCGCAGAATCTTTTCCGTAGATGGGAAGGTGGTAGAACTAGAGGACATGATATGAGATTGAAGGGGGGCAGACTCAAGAAAAATGTCAGGAAGTATTTTTTCACGGAGAGAGTGGTGGATGCTTGGAATGCCCTCCCGCGGGAGGTGGTGGAGATGAAAACGGTAGTGGAATTCAAGCCTGCGTGGGATAAACATAAAGGAATCTTGTTCAGAAGGAATGGATCCTCAGAAGCTTAGCCGAGATTGGGAGGTGGGGCTAGTGCTGGGCAAGACTTCTACGGTCTGTGTCCTGAAATGGCAGATACAAATCAAGGTAAGGTATACACAAGAAGTAGCACATGAGTTGGGCAGACTAGATGGACCATGCAGGTCTTTTTCTGCCGTCATCTACTATGTTACACTGAGGCATATTTCAAAGCACTTAGCCTTCCAAAGTTCCATAGAAACCTATGGAACTTTGGAAGGCTAAGTGCTTTGAAAATATGCCTCTATGTTACTTTCTTATACAACCATCTTTGGTCATGCTCTCCTCCCTATACCTTACACCGTTCAAACTGGCAGAAACAGCTGGGGCTGGCCGAGGATGAGTGGAGCTCCTTGGAATAAGCCCTGTTGAAGGTCTCTGTTTCAGTTCCTTTTAAGGAAAATGCTGTTATGTATAGACGGTATCTTACTCCTGCTCGTCTTCAACATATTTTTCCTAATACTTCTGCACAATGCTGGAGACGATGTAGAGAAATTGGTACCATGTGTTATATCTGGTGGTCTTGTATTAAAACCCAGGCCTTTTGGATGACTGTCCAACACTGGCTACAAAGCTGGTTGGATCATCTGATTTTTTGGTCACCAGTCTATTTCCTGTTTCCCAAGAAAGTGTCTGGTCTAAACAACCACAGACTATATTTGTAAGTTATGCAATGTGTGCTGCTCAAGTCACCTTAGCTGCACATTGGAAACAACAGACTGTGCAGTCAATGGGGAAGTGGATTAATAAGCTTTGGTACCTTTGTGACATGGAACGGTTAATAGCTGTTTTACTGCACAAATGGGAACTCATTTGGAAGCCTTTCCTAAGACATTGTTCAACTTGACTGTTTCCTTTTGGGGGGGGGGGGTGGATTACCCCTCCATTTCTGGACATACTTGTGGGAGGGAGGGGGAGGGATTTTCTTTTACTATGTAAAAACCTGTTTAAAAAATTTGGAAGTTTTCACTGTTTTACAATTGTTGCCAGGGGTGGGGACTGCTAATCCAGTGTGTGCTTTTTCTATCTTGTTATGTTGCTGTATTGTTTATAGCTCTTTATAATAGTCCTGTGTCTTTTGGTTTTCAATAAAGACTTCATACAAATTAAAAAAAGAAAGCATTAAACAGTTGTAGGGAGAGAAATGTCCAGCAGGAAAAATGTGACAACATATAGATCTCTAGTGAGACCTCATTTGGAGTATGATGTACCACTCTGGAATAGCATCCTCAAAAGAATATAAATTGGATAGAGCCGGTCTAGAAGACAGCAACTAAAATGGGCAATTGTCTTTGACATATCTATGAATTGCCCCCTCGTCTAGGTCATTCCCATATTTTCTCTTAGTATTTATGCCCATACAACGAATCGAATATAGGTTGTCCTGTTCCATCCCTTCCCTCATCTCCCCTTCCCTTCTCTATCCCCTCTCCCCCCATCCAACCATATAGTGCCCCCCCTCCTTTCTCCATACCAGTGCTTGCAGGCATACCCATGTCCCAGTGCTACAGCACATTTTCGGAGTCGAAGTGGGACATTCCTTTGCAGGTCCATGATCAGAGGTGCTGCCAGACATGCCCTTTGCCTGACAGGATGGGTATCACCGAAACCTCTGGCAGCATGTGAGCAAGGAGCTGCAGAGAAAAGGCCCATGCCAGCAGAAAATGGTCTGCAGCACTGAGCACTGGGGAAGAGGTATCACTGAAAGTACAGGCATAGGGAAGATAGGGGGAGTGCTAAATTTGCAGCTGCTTTAGCCAGACAGGGGAGAAGCTTGGGGGGATAGAGGGGAAGGGAAGATGCAGCAATAGACACGGGTAAGTGGGGAAACTGATAAACTCCTGTATAGATTGCCCCTTCCCCCTTTTACCCTTAACTTGTAAAAAAATATATTTTGCAACCTATACACAAGTACATACAGTTTGGAGTAAGTATGGAGACCAAGATCTGAGCATATATGCTCAGAGGAAAAGGAGGCATAGAGAAGATATAAGAGAGACATTTAAATGCCACAAGGACAAATGCACAGGAGACTGGTTTCTAGAAGGAGCTTCTGGAATAAGGCGATCATAAGATGAAAGTGAAAAAGAATAAACTCAGGAGCAACCTAAGTAAATATTTCTTTAAAGGTGGTAGACACATGGAATAGATTCATGATAGATGTGGAGACAAAACCAGAGGATCTCCAAAATGAAAGGAAGGATCTGTAGAGTTTAGCAGCTTATGTGGTTGAGCAGACTAGATAGGCAATGGGGTCTTTTTCTGCTGTTCTGTTTTATTATGTTTCCTGTTGCCTGTGATTCCTGCAACAGGGGGTAATTTATTAAGGCTATTTTGACATTCTATGTTTAAAAAAATATAAAGAAAAAGATTCAGTGAATTAGGACCATAGTCTCTGCCCATTGCCTGTACTTCAGTAGTTTCCAAAACTCTCCTGGGGACTCCCCAGCCAATCTGGTTTTCAGGATATCCACAGTGAATATTCATGAGAGAGATTTGCATGCAGTGGAGGCAGTACATGCAAATCTCTCTCATGAATATTCACTGTGGATATCCTGAAAATCTGACTAGCACCCAGGGAAACTTTGAGAAACACTGCTGTACTCCCTTCCCTAATATGGTAATGAATACAATACTTTACATTACTTCCTGGGTTAATTCTCAGTGGAAAAAATACCACCAATTCACGAACTGTTAAAATGCAGAAACCAACAACCTTTGCCACTCAGTGTGCTCCTTCCCCTTGATCCATAGGACACATTCCTGCATAGGAGACAATACAAAGGTATGTTTCATGTATACAATTTTTCTCTGTGTGTGGGGTGGGGGGTAAGGGAACCAGCATTATGATGATCTGGTGTCCTTAAAAACAACACAGCACAGAAAAATCAAGACATCACCTGCCCCCAAGAGACAAAAAATCTGCCTGAAAAGCTTTGACAGACGTCCTGCAAATATCCAGCCAACTGCCTTAAATCCATCCAAAATCCTGACACTCACATTCTTTTTGAAAATCCTTTGCTCAACAGACACATTGGATTCTTTCCAAGCAGTACAAAACCCTTCAAACAATGTGGCCTAGCCAATAAGCACATATGTACAAAAGGATTAGTGAATCACCTTCCCACTTAACACAGCGTTTCACAAAGAATTTCACCGTGTTTACACTCTTGTGAAAAGGGCAGCATTGCCTGTATAAAACAGAGGGGGGTTTGTCAACAGAGCAACCTCAGCAGATATTACACTTGTATGAGTATACTTCTGATCATTCTATGCAGAGACATTTTCATTTGAAAATAATAAGACGATAATTGGATCATCGTTAACAGGGTATACTAAAACACTCATGTAACCATAAAAACAAGAGGAGGAACTAAATAGGAACTGCAAAAGGTCTGGGAGTAAACATAGAAATCAAACATTCCCAATCATTGAAGACATTTCACAACTGACTTCCTCCTCCCCCCCCCCCCCCCCCCCCCTATTTTGGAAGCCTTCACCCTTATCAGTCATATTCAGTGTCAGGCTGATTCTTGAGAGGTGTCAAGGATCCTCTTTCATGGGTTAGTGGAGGAAGAGCACCTTTATACACAGGCCAGGTGAATGTTAGTACTACCCCTAGCAAGCCCTAACATTATGTGATGTCAGAATAAACAGGCACAAAATTTAACTAAAAATGAAGGAAACAAACTGCTACAGTGGCTATTCTGACAACAAAAATACAGTATTTAAAATCACCAGACCTCTGGTTAAATCACATTTTCTGTGTATACTTCCCATGATTTCAGAGGCCACATAAAATTCAATGATGGGCCATATTCAGTGGGCTGCAGGTTGCTCATCAATAATGTTTTATCGAGGGGGGAAAAAAAGCATATACCTCAAAATAAAACAAACGTAACAACCGGGTAATCTATCCATCCCTCCACTCCCCCTCCAGTTAGTGCTTGGTGGAAACACCATTGGCAACATTTACAGCTCAGACTAAGTTGCTCCCCAGCTTTGCGCACCTAGATTTCTCAGTATTAGACCATTCTTCTTTTCAAGACCATTCAGACACTGTCAAGGTCCATGGGGAGTGCTGAAGAATAGCAATCTTCAAGTCATGTCACATATCTTTGATTGAATTGAGGCTAAAGCCCTCCCTGGGACACTCAAGGACAATTTACCTTGTTTGTTCCTTAGCTGCGCCACCGTCCCTTTGGCTGCATGCTTCAGGTTGTTCTCATGCAGAAAGGTGGATTTCTAACATACTCTCAGCTTTCCTAAGGAAAGCAGCAGGTTTCCCTCGTGGGACTTTTCTCCATTCATTGTTCCTTCTATCTTGACAAGTGCCCTAGTCTCTATTGATGAGAAACATCCAACTTAACATGCTGTTGCCTACACCTTGCTTCACAATAGGGATAGTGTTCTCCAGGTAGCGTGCTGTGTTGGATTTAATCTCAGCAGATCACAAAACCTTTTGCCACATGGCTTTAGTATCATATTTGCATATGTCAAACAGGGTTTAAGGTGGCCTTTCTTGAGTAATGGTTTTCTTCTTGTAACAGGTCAGATTTGTGGAGTGCTCAGAATATTATTGTTACAGTCACACTTTGAGCAGTATTGGTCATGGAATCCTGTCTCTCTTTCGAAGTTACAACTGGCTTCTTGGTTGCTTTCCTAATGCTACCTATTTTGGAGAAACAGCCTGATTTAGGTAGGATCTTGGTGGTGCCATACACTTCCTACTTCTTAATAATCATCCTGACTGTGCTCTTGAGACATACTAAAGGATTCTGCAAGTCTTTTATGCCCATCCTTAATTTGTGACTTCTCACATCTTTGTCTCAAAGTTCTTCTGACAGCTCCTTGGTACTCATAGTTGGCTTTTTGCTTCTAAACGCACTCCCCAGCAGAGGGAACTTACAGTTAATACTAAATTTATCTCAGAGGTTTGCAACCCAGTCATGTGAAAGACAACCTACACTGATAGTAAACAATCCATAAAACATTATATCTTAGAAAATTACCAATGAAAAAGAGCAAATAGTGGAGTGCCACAGGGATCAGTGCTATTTAACATATTTATAAATGATATGGAAATCCGAACCAGGAGTGCGATGATCAAATTTGCAGATGACACAAAACTATTCAAGGTTGTTAAAACACATGTGGACTGTAAAAAATTGCAGGAAGACCTTAGGAAATTGGAAGACTGCGAATCCAAATAGCAGATGAAATTTAATGTGGACAAATGCAAAGTGATGTACATTGAAAAGAATAATTTAAATCATAGTTACCTGACGCTAGGTTCCACCTTGGGGGTCAGCACCCAAGAAAAAAGATCTAGTTGTCGTCATAGATAATATGCTGAAATCTTCTGCTCAGTGTGCGGTAGCAGCCAAAAAAGCAAACAAGATGCTAGGAATTATTAGGAAAAGGATGGTGAATAAGACGAAAATATTATAAAGCCTCTGTAATGCTCTATGGTGCGACCTCACCTTGAGTACTGCGTTCAGTTCTGGTCACCGTATCTCAAAAAAGATAGAAGAATTAGAAAAGGTTCAAAGAAGAGCGACCAAAATGATAAAGGGGATGGAACTGCTCTCACATGAGGAAAGGCTAAAGAGGTTAGGGCTCTTCAGCTTGGAAAAGAGACGGATGAGTGATGTCTACAAAATCCTGAGTGGTATAGAATGAGTAGAAGTGAATCAATTTTTTACTCATTCCAAAAGTACAAAGACTAGGGGACACTGAAGGAAGTTACATGGAAATATTTTTTTTAAAAATAGGAAGAAATATTTTTTCACTCAACTCTTTGCCAGAGGATGTAACAGTGGCTAGCATATCTGGGTTTAAAATAAAGATATGGACAAGTTCCTGGAGGAAAAGTCCACAGTCTGCTATTGAGACAGACATGGGGAAGCTACTGTTTGCCCTAGGATTGGTAGCATGAAATGTTGTCACTATTTGGGTTTCTGCTAGGTACTTGTCACCTGGTTTGGCCACTGTTGGAAACAGGATACTGGGCTAGATGGATTATTGGTCTGACCCAGTATGGCTATTCTTATGTTCTATCAGACTAACTTTTAAGATAACGATGTAAGTATCCTTGAACAAGAACATAGCTATGTGTTTCTAGAAACAATTCAAATATTTTAAGAGAAAAATACATTCTTGAAGCTAAATCTTTTCGTGTGGTTTTTTTTTTTGTTTAAAGTTTTGACCTATTCAAGCCAGAAAGGGGTAAAAAGAGTCTATTAAAGCCCCTGTCGTTCAGTAGTGGGTCAGGCTCCATCTTACTTAGCATTAAATAACCTCGCAGTCAGAGAAAGATTTGGTATGGGCTCCCAGGTTCTTTGTGTGCCGGCAGTGCATCAGTCAGGAACATGACCCCCCAGCTCTGTGGCAGGTTAAGCAGCCTGATTGAACACTGCAGCTAATTACGAGCTTTCCTTGTTTGGCAGGACCACCAGAGTGCCTTCTGCACTTGTTCATGACAGCAGCACCTCTCTCAGAAATTAACTCTTGATGAGTGCCGACAGGAGGCCCAGCTGACTCTCCTGCGTCCTCCTGCTGAACAAATGAAGTTTAATGAGAACACTGGTGACTAGCAGGGTAAGGAGGCCTCTCTGTGACCTCTCTGCAAGAATCAGAGTACGCTCGTATTGAGCTTTCATTTACTACACTGGAGATAGACGGTGTATTCAGGAACAGAGGGGCAAGAAGCAAAATAACAGGGGAGGAGAGCTGTACTGTCCTCTTTTAAATATTTGCTTTTTTTTTTTTTATATATATATTTTTTATTTTCCAACCAGCAGTAAATATTTGCTTTTAATAGGTAAAACAAAATTAATGCAATTAAAAACAACTCCCTCTCAAAATCCCCCAGTACTAATTTTCAAGAATAAAATTCTCAGATTAAAAATGGAGTTTTGCAGAACTATTTACCAAGTTTATTAAGATTCACCAATCCGCCAGTTTCTTATATTGCAAGATATTACTTAAAAAAAAAATAACCTGGGGTTAGAAACACCAATGCAAGATTGGGTAGCTGTGTACTGCAGAGATGCCTCTACTGTAAACTTGCATTTTCTGTTATAAAGATACAATTATTTCAATTAGTTCTGTTTCTGCTTTAGGTTGAGGAAAAGCAGCTGAATTGACAGAGTACCGCCTTCCTGGAAATAAGCCTCAGTCTGCCCACTCTTGAAAAATCCCTCACTGAATCAATCCTTAGCTTCAGACTATTGCCTAGTTTCAAATCTGATCGTTAAGCCTGCCATGTATTACACCCATGCCAATCTACCTTTCGTTCTGGTCACAGTACTGAACTATCATGGCAGGACTAGATAGCAATATTCACTCCGTTTTTGATGAAAGATGATGGTAATTTCACTCAACCTCTCAGCAGCTTTCAATCTACTGATCACAGACTTAACTCCATTGGTATCACTGGTACTGTGTTATGATGGTTTAAAATCTCAACAAATCAGTGTTTTACTGTCACACACACGTTTATTACATCCCCTTCCTTTTCCCCCAGACAGGGTGTTCGTTTCCATTCTGGCTCCTCTCATTTTATATCTCTTTTTGAGCCCACTAGTCCTAATTATTCAAGATTATGGCATTAAAGCTTTCCATTACACCGGCATCCTTTTGTACTTTTCTTATGACCCTTTTCATATCAATCTTACTTTTTCCCAAAATTGTCTAGATTCAATTTCACACTGGCTGTCAGCCAATCAATCCCACAAAGACAACTGCTATGTAGATTACAGACACAGTTTCATCTTGCACTACAACGTTGTTAGCCAGCAAACATCTCACTGGTTAAGCAGTTTAAATAACTTGGAGTATTTATCAATCATCACTTCACCTTTGAGGCCCAAATATCAGCTGCGGTTTAAAAATATTTCTGGGCTCTACGATATTTCCTGACAACTTCTATCTAGACAGGGAATGTCAAATAACTTTAACACATGCTCTGATTACTTCTCAGATTGATTACTGCAGCATGATATACAGTGGCCTTCCAAAATGTCTGATAAGGTGATTACAAGCAGTACAAAATACAGTCATAAGAGTTTTGTGTTACACCAAGAAGTATAACAAGGTAACATCACTGCTGGTACAATATCATTGGCTCCCAGACTATTTCAGATTTCAACGTAAACTTTTGAGTCTTAATTCATTAAGCTCTTTATACAGGTATACTCCTGCTTATCTCTCTTCAACGACAACGCTATCAAAGAGTAACTCCTTTACTGCAAGCTCTGCATTGCCTTCCTGTGAAAGTTAGGGTCTACTTTAAAATCATGGCTTTTGTCTTCCAAATGTTGTATGGAAAGGCCCCTGATTATATGTGCAATTTACTAGACCTCCAATTAAGGAATGCATTGATGGGTGCTCAGGATTTTCTCTTCATTTTAATAGTTGTAAGGGCATAGTCAATAAATCAATTCACACTGCTGAGTTCTCATATCTCGCAAAAAAGATGTGGAACTCCCTGCTGAAGGAGATAAGATGGATAACTATCTACTTTCCATAAAATACTTAAATCTTATCTCTCTAAAAATTTTCTACTAGCAATTGCAACTAGGATTTATGAATAGATCTAGTACCAACATAATATGTATGTACTTTAATGATGTTTTCACCGTTTGTGTCCACAATCTATAGAATGATACAAACCACCCACCCCAAAAAGTTCACCACCACGCCCGGATTTTTTTTTTAATCTCAGGATTCAAGACTACATGTGTCAGAATGGGGGGAGAGGGGAGCCACAGCACCAACGTAATATTGACCACGCTGGACGTCAATGTTCACGCTAAGCTATAGCTCTCTCCTGCTCATTAGTTCTCAACCTTATCCTGCAGAATGCCGAGAAGACAAAACAGAGTGCAATAGCAGTAGCAGATAGGAATGTGCATGGCTGGGCCCGCCGTGGAACCTCTTCTGGCCCCGAGAGTGGTAGAACACTCTGATGCACCCTGCCTTCCAAAGGAAGTGTACATCAGAAGGGTGGGATGTATTCGAGGGTTCTACCATTCTCAGGGCTGGAGATGTTCCCGCCTCTGCATTCCCATTTTAGACTGCTACTGCAAGCAATTTAGTCTTCTCAGCCTGCCTGATAAAATTAATTAAGGAACAGGATTTTCTGCTGAGGGAGAAAGATGCTGGACCATGTGGGGACTGTGAGATCAGACACGAATGGGATGAGGAAGAGAGTTGATGGACCATGTGGAGGGGGAAGGGGGTGAGGGAACAGAGGAGAAATGCTGGAATGAATGGAAGAATTCAAGACATTAAAATCAGTGGTGGTATCTTGGGGACAGAGCTGGAGGCAGGTATGGGATGGAACAGCTTGAGCCCCCCCAAACAAAAAGGCAACCCACTGCCCCTTTCCAAACTATGCATAATTATGTTTTATGAAGATTCTAAATGTATATACTTAAACTGTTTTGGACAAATAGAAATTCTAGATTCATGAATTACAAGTACTATAAATAAATAGACAGACATCAAATAGAGAGAACTCCTTTCAAGGTGTGAAAAAAAGAAACCTGAACTTGTACATACATTAATTTTGAATTTGGCTAAAGACTTCAAGCAAATTTTTAGCAGAGGAGTGGTCTAATGTTTGGTGCACTGGACTGAGAACTGAATTCCCACTGCAGCTCTTATGGGCATTTCAGCGATTAGCGCAGGCTGATTTTTAGCACAGCTTTGTAAAAGACCCTCAAAGTGAAAGTAAACATCTACTTCCACAATGAAAATGTTCTAACTACAATATACAATTATTCCTAATTTGCTCTTTTAGTTTTTCTAACTAAAGTTACATACATATAGAGGCGTATTTTCAAAGCATTTAGACTTACAGAGTTACATTGTAACCTGTGTTACGGCCGTGGCCGTGCCCAGACTCACCTTTTTCCAGTGGTCAGGCTCTGTGGCTTCTACGGACTGCCTTGTCCCTGCATTGATGCATCTGCTGCCTATTTCTCTGTTATCCAAGCCTCACTCTGGTGTTCCTGAATTCAAGCCCTACTCCAGTCTATCCAAGCCTCATTCTGGTGTTCCTGCATCCAAGCTTTACTCCAGTCTATCCAAGCCTCACTCTGGTGTTCCTGCATCCAAGCCTCACTTCAGAGTCTATCCACACCTCGCTCTGGGGTTCCTGTGTTCAAGCCTTTCCAGGACATCAGAGGTTCTGACATCATCAGTGAGGACCTTTATAAGGAACTCTGGGATTTTCATGCTTTGCCTTTGTAAGAGGTCTCTTAGCCTTGTCTTTGTGTTCCTTGTTTGGATCCAATTCCTGCTTGGCTTTATTCCTGTATGCCTTGTTTCTTGTGAGTCATGTTCCTGAATCCGTGTTCTTGCGTGTCTTCTTTCTGAACTCTGTTCCTGAAAACCTTGCTCTTGCAAACCTTGTTCATGGATGCCTTATTCCTGTCTAGCTTTGTTCCTGTGAGTCTTGTCCCTGAACCTTGTTCCTGAAAGCCTGGCTCCTGCTATAGCCAAACCCTGCTCCTGCTTTCTCTTACTATTTGATCCTGCTCCTGTTACAGTCTAACACTGCTCTTGACGGTTGTTACAGTCTTTCACTGTTCCTGACTCTTGCTACAGTTAAACCTTGTTCTTGGCTTCTCCTACAGTCTAGCTCTTTTCCTGGTTTCTGTTATAACCAAGCAGGGCCAGCAAAACCCGGTAAGCGCAGTAAGCATGGCAGGAGGATGCCAACCTCTGGAGGGCGCCACAAGCCATGCTTACCGCTGCCGGGAGACTCACAGTCCCTGCAGGCAGCTCTCGGTCCTCACCTGCCCGCCCTCAGCTTCCCACAACAGCCCTCCTTTCCTTCCTGTCGCCCTGCCTTTAAAACTTTTATTTTACTTCAAGTCGCAGCAATGGAGGCAGTGAAAGCAGCAGGCTCAGCTCACCTCCAGCCTTCCCTTCCCTCTCAGTGTCCCGCCCTCCTCTGACATAATTTCCTGTTTGCGCAAGGGTGGGACACGGAGGGAAGGGAAGGCTGGAGGCGAGCTGAGACTGCTACTTTCACTGCCGCAGCCGCTGTGAATTGAGGTAAAATAAAAGTTTTAAAGGCAGGGCGGCAGGAAGGAAAGGAGGGCTGTTGTGTAAGAAAAGGGCAGGCAGGTTAGGACTGGGGTTGGAACTGGTACTCGGGAGCTTAAAAGGGGGGCAAGTGGGGGCAAAGGCGAGTCGCTGGACATGGATGGGAGGGCAGAGGCGAGTCGCTGGACATGAATGGGAGGGGAGGGCAGAGGCGAGTCGCTGGACATGGATGGGAGGGGAGGGCAGAAGCGAGAGGAGAAATGCTCGACATGGATGGAGTGGAGGGAAGATAGAGGAAGGAGATGTACATGTATGGAGGGGAAAGGAGAGAGGAGTAATGCTGGACATAGAGGGGGGAAGACAGAGGAAGTAGATGCACATGGATGGATGGGAGGAGATAGAGGAAAAATGCAGGACATGGATGGAGGGAGGGGGAGAGGAAAAATGCAGGACATGGATGGAGGGAGGGGGAGAGGAAAAATGCAGGACATGGATGGAGGGGGGGGGGGAGAGGAAAAATGCAGGACATGGATGGAGGGGGGGGGGAGAGGAAAAATGCAGGACATGGATGGAGGGAGGGGGAGAGGAAAATGCAGGACATGGATGGAGGAGAGGGAAGAAAGAGGATGGAGATGCATACTGAACGGAGATGAGGGAAAGGGAAAAGAGGAGAAAAACTACACATGGATGGCAAAAATAGGCAAAAGCTAGATCCACTCTATATCTTATCCAGTCAAGTCCGCGGAGGACCCAGCTTTTATCCATGGATGTAGGGCAAGAAATGAAGAAGAAACGAGAAAAGTAAATGGAAAGGAAGCCCTGGAAATGGAGTTAAGAGAACAGATAGAGAACAGCAGAATCAGAGACTGGGACCAACATGATCAGAAAAACTAAGTCACCAGACAACAAAGGTAGAAAAAAAATCATATTTTCATTTTAGTGTTTGGAATATGTCCAATTTGAGAATTTACATCTGCTGTCTTATTTTGCAATGTATAGCAATGTGTTTCTTTCTGTTTTTCTGCTATTGTGCTGCATGCAGAGTCTAGATTCTTAGAATTTCAGTTTGAAGAGGGGCTCTCTCTGTTCTGCATGTGTGACTGCAAGGCCAAGGGTCTGAATAGGGATCTGTTTGTTAGGTTCTGAGATTTTGATACCATATTGTTTCAGGTTTGGCAAGACTGTTCTCCTAATTCCTAGTCTGTATGCTAATTTGGTTTGTGTCATTTTGGGTATACTGGAGCTGCAACAGATTACAGAAATTATTTATAATGAAAAAAAAGTTATTTTTCTTCTCCTATACTGGTGTAATATTTTCAATGATGCCTGTTTATATGCGCCATGGCCGGTAAATGAGGTGCGGCTAATGTAGGGTGTGGCTAATGTAGGGGCGGGGCCATAATGACCCCGCCCCTGGATGGGTAGGGGGGGCGCTAATAGGCTGAAGGAGGGCGCCAGAAACCCTAGCACCGGCCCTGTAGCCAACCTCCGTTCCTGGTGCCTGCTACAGTCAAGCTCCGTTCCTGGTTCCTGCTTCAGCCAAGCTCCGTTCCTTCATTGTCTTTAGTCTGCTTCTGTTTGCTCCTGTTGCCTAGCTCCTGCTCTGCTTTGTCTGCTGTGTCTTGTGCCTTGCTCACCATCCCTGTATCCATGACAGATTGGAAAGGCTCCTGTGGCCGTGACACTATGGAACTTTGTAAGTCTAAGTGCTTTGAAAATGAGCCCCACAGTGTGCTTTTGACAATTCAAATGTATGTATTTTCAACCCCGCCCCGAATAACATTTCCCCTCAAGCTTCAGGGAAAAGTGCCTCAACTGATAATCTATACATATACTTGTACCTGCACAAAGGGTGGGGGCAGTTTCTAGAAGCCCATTTCCACAGGTAAAGTACCATTTCACCTATGCAAATGGCTTTGAAAACTCTCCCCCCTATGTCTAGGTGACATAGCTTTTACAAGACCAAGATTTAGTTGCTGAATTTATTTTTGCAATTTGAACAAGATTTACTTTACAGAATGGCTTTGGCTAAACTAGGAATTTATCATAAAGCAAGGTGACAGATTTTGTCAAACCCAATCGTGATAAAAATAAGTTCCTTAAGCCCTTGCACTATTAATGAAGCATTGTATTGTCAACATTCAGAATCTAACAGTGCGCCTTTTTGGTGAAGTTGTTGAGAATTTTAATGTATTTTACTCCTCATTCAGCACGGCCTATGTGCTGTTCACGGGAGGGCCTTTAGAAATAGGATTATCTTCCAGAGGAATGCATTAGCCATGCCAGAGAAGTAGGCAAAGCTTTCACTAGCCTGACAGATTGCCCATGTTTCAAATCCTTCTACCTCCTCCCTGCCCCCACCCTCCGTTATTTTATTGACAGCTTCTCATTGAGCGGCTTGAAGCATTAGTGTGTTTAGCAGCTAGATGTTTTGTATGATCCTAGGCTGATCTTATATTCGCTTTCTGAAATTAATTCGACACTGCTTTACATGTTAATCCACAAAGGATTGATTTTGGGGAGGTCAGAGCAGTACAGCCTCAGAAAATGGATGAAAAGCTCCACTTAAGGCAGCTCATTTCAGTTCCCAGACGTACAGAGAAATGCCTTTTCATCATGCCACTTAGCCAGCTGTAGAAGACTTGGTCATCTTTCAGTAGAATACATCAAACAACATCCTTGTTTGATGTGCTCTGAGATAGTTGAACTAATTAAGTTTAGCTTAACCAATTTCAGTTTGAAAGTTGTACAATTGCACTTCGGAAGCTTTAGGTGTAATAGAATTCTCACTCTTTTTTTCTCTATGACATCTTCCCCAATAAATGAATAAAGTGTATATTACTTTTGTAGTGAGACCTAAAAGGGAACTGAGCACCACTATTGATGCTTCTAAGTTGTTTTCATTAAATGAATTGAGCTAGATGTTGAAAAAAAAAAATGAGAAAGAGACCATGCGCTAAAAAGAAAAAAATTAAAACAGAAAGAAAAATTTTAAACTACCTATTCTTGCTAGGCATATAATCAGTACTATCATGGAATAACTTTCAATTGTATTAATAACTATAATTTCTATTTAGATTTATACAAGACCTTTCAATCAAAAATAATTGGAGTCTGCTTTAGGCTTCAACCATTACACATAGATACAGTATGACAAATGTGCCCATTACTTTTGATACCAGGATAATGGTTTTGTTGAGACACGGCAATTCTTTCAAATTAAAAAAAAAAAAAAAAATAGTCCATCTTACAGCCATTTTCGAACAGGTAAAACGTTGGGATTTCCTGTTCAAAAATGCATGAGAAGGACATTCTTCTGTTGAAAACATTCAAAATAAACAGCCATTTGCCAAAATGAAACGTCCAAAATATGAACACCAAAAAAGCAGGTATAAAAACGTCCGTCTGGCATCATTTGTACATAAATGGCCACACAGATGTCCCTGCAGAGCAGAAGGGCAGCAAAAATATCCAGCAGTCAAATCTAACGATGAAAACCATGCTGCTCCTCCCAGAGCATCCAGTGACTCATCTATACACAGAAGAGGATGTGCATCTTTGATTGCGACAGAATTTAATCAGCGATAATTGTAGCAGAATCTTAATGTTTCATCCTTTTTCCGTAGTACCACAGCTGGAGATGCCCAAGGACTCTTACTTTTGCGCAGGATACCCTGATTTACCAGTTCGTAAACATGTTTCTTGAACTCCTCAAATATATGAGAAACTCTGTCATGAAATGCCTAGCCATCCAACTGGGGTTAGTCCATGGCCACTTAGATGGTCTAGCCCCTAGCACCCTTCTCCCACCGACTGGGTCACAACCACCTCTGGGCGAGTTTTCCACTCTCAAGTTATCTCCAGTGATTTCTAGGTTACTGGGGCCACACTCCCAGTGGTCCCACAGTTCCCAGAAAGCACTCACAGACCCAACACACAAACCACCAGGATTCTTTATCAGAACAGACAAACAGGGCAAACAATTGTGTTTACTCCCAGAACTTGGAACAGTGGACAAAAAATGTGGCAAATAGCAAAGAGTAACAAGTAACTGAAAAATGGATCAATTAGAACACTGACTAAACATTTGCATGCTTCCTAAAAAGTACCTGGGGAGATCAGGACAAATATAGTTGTTCACCAGTTATCAAATATAACTGTTTTTTACAGGGCTTCAGCAAAGAGCTCTCTCTCCTCCTGGAATGGAACTGAACTCAAAACCAGTAAAGTCCAAATGAGATGAGCTCCTGGGCCAATCAGAGCCCCGCCAACAAGATTTTAAATATATACTGCTTCTTACTTCCTGTTTGTGTCAAACTAATGCAAACACACTCCGTTCTCTGTAACAGCTTTACAGCAAAGAAACACCTGCTGGCCAAATAGGAGAAATACACTTCAGAACATCAATGCAGACAAATATCCAATATATTTTACAGGCTTAAAAGACACTTTCTTCACACACTCCGATAAGCTTGTTTGATCAGGAGCATCTCCCCTGTCTTTATCTCATGAGTTACGATAGATGAATATCCAATGTCCTGATCGTTAATTGAAAAGACAGACCAATATTTCCAGAGCAATTGTTTCAGTTTTTCAGCTTGCTCGTGACTTAACTGACTCCAATCTATTTTTATTTCTCTAAATGAGCAGGCCAATCATTTGCTTGACCAGATTCCATATTGGTGCTCATCTTTCTCACCACGTGACTGACCTTCCACTTCCATTTGAAAATCCATTGGTGTTATCACAGGATCTGCTCTGAACACTTCAGCCACTCTCATTCTCAGGGGAAGTACTATCTCAGTCTCTTTGAAAGTTAACACTCTCACTGGAATGCTTCCTTTTTTAAGTCTCACTAAGGTATTTGCAATCATCAGGTTCTGTGCTAAATTTACAGTAGAAGTGGCAGTAACCAACATTGTACAAGGTGACATTCCTCTTACACTCTAGCATTTCCCTTTCAGAATTAAAGGTGGTATGTTATGCTTCTGATTTCCAACAGTTTTGATGAACCCCAGCCTTTTTGAAGAATCATGCTCCACAAACCTTCTCTGCTGTCATATCATACCATATAAGGGAAACTCCCACAGTTCTTGATTTCGGTGCTAGATGTGACAGGTTCTTAAATAATCCCTCCAAGAACTGTAGTTCATCCCCAAGATTCTCGAATTTTTGGACTTTCACTTCTGCTTACTTTCAAATTGTCTCTCACTATAAAAATACAACATGACAGAACAGTTTACCCCAAACATTCCACATTAGCCTCAATACACCCTAATACAGGCAAATCTGTATATCTTTAGCTGCAATGAAGGTGATCCAGCTAGCATCCTGTAAACAGGTGTCATCCTTAAAATGTTTGTAAAAATGGCTAACAACTATCATTGTAACATCTGAAACAGTTATCGATGATACACTTGGTGTCCACTCCTTCCACAGCAACTGTCAGCACAGGACTATGTCCACTATCTCTTCCTTAAAATTCTCCCATTTACTTTAGGCCAACTCCTCTTTCACACTCTTCATTCTCACTGAAGGTTTCGGATATTCAACCTCCTTTGACCCTCCAACTATTCTCCCTTTTCTCTCAAAGACTGCTGTGATGGTACAAGGTTGTACATCCCTCTCTAAATTGTCATCTTGCTGCATCCCTGCTCCTGCTCTTTTTTTCACTTTGGCAATATTGGGCTCTTGACACTTGTAACAAATTAACATCCCTGTTTCACTTTGATTTCCATTTCTGTTAAACAGTTCCCTCTCTCTTGTGTATCCACCATATTTACTGTCCACGTCTTGCCTTTGTCTTTCCAAGAACTCATCCTTTTCATATACTTTATCAGGCTCTAGAAAACACACTATTATTTCTCTCTCATTCTCAGCTGCAATGTTTTTCCCCTCACAACCGATCAAAGTCAGAGAAATGCTGAAATTGTCTTCCTGTTCTGGCTGAACCTCCGGACAGTAAGAAGAATATTCCTCTACAGGCTGTTGCAAGCTGCCGGACAAACTTCCTCTACATCTTCCAACTCATACAGCTTCAATGTACTCTTCTCTTCCACCATTATCTTTGTACAGAAATCATCTGTTTCCAAAGAGTCTTCTACACAAGTCTCTTCTTCGTCATTCCTTCTATTCCCGGATCTTCACTCATCAATGACTTCAGCATAGGACCCTCCTTCGACAAAAACATTTCCAACTTTACCTCTTATTCCATAATCTCAGCCCAGTCACTGACTTCCGTTCTGTTCTCTTAGAGGAACAACTTCCATGACTAATTAGCTTTGTTCCTTCTCCTCCATCTTCTTTTCCAAACTCAATAATTGTTCTTTCAACTGATCTAGCTGCTGTTGTCTCTCTTTCAACTCTTGCTCTCTGTATTCTTCTTTACTTCCCACCGGAGTCTAGACTAAGTACAAAATCTTTACCCTAACCCCATAAGTCAATGGCCTATACCTCAGGTATAGTTCTCTCTCAGAGGCTGGTCTCACACTAGAAAAATAGAGAAAAATTTAGGAAGAAGAAAAGGGAAAGGAATGGGAGGGGATTAAAGTGAACACAGGGAAGGAATGAGGTGAATTCTAAATTTCCATATTTCAACAAACGCTTAAATAAGCATGGACACTCTGAATTAATATTTAAACATTACTTTTATCTTTCTTCTAGAATCCTAAACTGGACAGTGTACAGACTAAATAAAACAATGGGAACAATTCCAGATAAGTATTTTAAATCTGTAAGCTTTCTCCTAAATTAAACCTAAATTAACAAAATGTATTCGATATAAAAGAACAGATTCTTCATAGGTTTTTTTTCCTTTGCAGGTGTCCCCTGAATTCAAGTCTTTCTACAGGCAAGTAAAAAGAAACAGTTTTTGTTTCTTATATATAAATTCTCTCTGTCTCTTCTCAGTCTCGCCAGTCTTTCTTGTTATATTTTCTGTCTTCACCTTACTTTCGGTGGAGCTCATCAGGATCTCTTCTTCTGGTGAATCTACTCCTTACCTTTACCAACTCAACAAAGCAAAACCCAGTGACTTTCCTGTTTCTTTTCCCATTTATTTCAAAAGAAAAATATAATTAAAGTCCCTACTTAAACCCTCCCACTAAGTTTATTCTGCACTCAAAGAACACAAACTCCTCTGTTCAGTCAAATAGAGGATTCTACCCAGTCCGATAACAAAGCTCCAGAACCAGCCTTGTCTTTAAGATAGTAGAGCAATAAAAGCCGACTCCACTACTTCCTTTATTAAACAATGAACTTTGCCTTAAAAGAATGAGGCCCAGATGCACAAAACCTAACGAGCCCACAACTTGCGTTTTAAACTGGTTCCAGCCAGTTTAAAACGCAAGTAGTTCACCCCGGGCATGCACTAAGGGCATTTTCCCTGCCACGGTAGCAGGCAACGAAAACGGAATGCAAATGATTGAAAAGCTATTATAATGAGATGCAGCACCGTTTTTCCGATTCCCTTACCGTAGGAACCCTAACGAGATGTCTGACCTCTTGTTAGGGCTCCTGTGAGGGAATCGGAAAGGAAAAGGGCCCCCAAAAAAGGTAAAAAAGAAAAAAAAAAAAAAAGCAGGGAGCGCATGTGAGGGGCGTCCTTTAAGGACGTACTCTCCCTGCGCTTCTGAGAGACATCTTTTTTTCGCATTTTTTTTTTTTAGCTCTGCCGGCGCTGGTGTTTTTTTCCCCCCCTTCTATTTTGTCTTCGCCGCCCCTCCACAGCAAAACTTTTATGTTTTCCTGGTTGCCGGAGAATCGGGACGTCCCTTTAGATTAGGCTCCTCTTCCTGGTCTCTTCAGCCAATCAGAGCGCGTTTCGCTGACAACAGCCAGCTAAGCCCGCTTTGATTGGCTGAAGAGACCAGGAAGAGGAGCCTAATCTAAAGGAACGTCCCGATTCTCCGACTCAGGTACCGAAGGACTAGAGAATGCAAGTGAGCTACAACGAGTAGCTCATTTGCATTCCCTATCGTTGATGCATTCCCGTTCCCTACCGATTCGCTATGGAATCGGTAGGGAACGGGAATTACCAATGTCTTTAATGCATCTGGGCCTCAATGAGTTAAATAACAGGCAACTTTAGTACCACTATGCCAATTAGTCTGCTGAAATTCTACATTAGTAGAACTATCAGCATATAACACTTTCCAGTAAATAGTTTAGCTCATAAAGGATTCATTGTCAAGGTTTCAGCGACAGACTGATTTAACTCTTTACTTTCAGATTTAAATTTCTACAAGCTGTCTCAATTCTGTTATTTTAAATGAGAAACCTTGTCAGCCCAAGTACATATAGCACTGTTTCCGGAACATAGAATATTTGATTCAGTTTCTTTCTTAACTTTCTTTGATAAAATTTAACCCTGCAACAACCCACTTTTAAATTTGAAAATTGCAGATTTCATCAATCACACAAGTCACACTCAAAACATACCTTGAAGCCAAATACTTTCCATGGGCTTCAAAACACCTGAGTATCTCAAACTTCACCAAATCAGCCTTAAACGGGAACTTTTTACACAGCATAACCGTACATAACCACCCACCCAACTGAACTTTGGAACAGTTAAGAATTACTTTCAAAATTCCCTGCCTCAAGCCCCTGCAAGACCGCCTTGACCACAAAAACCTTGATAAAACAAAACGAACACAATGAAATTTACTATAAGCCTAGAAATGACAGCGCAGCACTAATTTTAGATTTAATACACTCGCCTATCTTTAAAATTTTAATAAATTACCTTTTTAACCATCAGCATGCGCCCGCTTCACGGCTCCATCACGAGCTGGCTTCCACCTGTGGCTTCTGTTGTCGCGCTGAATCTCCTGCCGGGTCTTCTCTTCCATCCGTGCGCATGCGCAGCAAAAATTCCTTGGGCACTCACTTGCCCCAACACGAGATGGCTGAGAGGCTCATCAGAGCACTTTCCCACACTGCCCAAACTGCACACTGTCCCAAAATTCTTCAGGAACTGGCCCCGTTCCCAAATGCAGGCCGGTTCCGTGTGAACCCAATTTCAGTGCCTCTGCGACATCATCTAATGTCAGACACCGAAGCAGCCTGGATAGGGCTTTCCCCAGACTTCCCCAACGCTGCCACCCACTGCTTCCACCTAACTCCAGCCATGTTGCACCAGCGGCGCTCCCGAAGTGGTGCCCATAGACTGCTCCTTTTCCCTGCTGCCCACTTCCACTATCATACAGGTTGGTATTCACCGTCACTTTCACTTCTTAGGGAGGTGGAGGGGGTCATGCCTTCCTCCTTACAGTGGTCAGCTGCTCAAATCAGGACAATTTTTGTACCCTGGCCGTGACTGCAACAGGTCTAAATAAAAACATCCTTTTTTTGCCTTGGACTTTTCTTCCTGTTCTATTATTGCTGAAAGATGTCCAAATTTTGGGCCTGCCCAAAACTTGTTTCCAATATGCCCCCCTTGCTATTTGTTTGAACGGCAGTGTAAAATGTCCAAATCGTGTTTTGGACATTTTTGGCAGCTGGACTTTTTTGGCCATTTTGAGACACCCATCTACTTCGAAAATGAGCACCATAGTTAATTGACTTGTTGATGAAAATGTTATTGAAAACAAGAAGCACAAATATTTGAATAGCCTTGCAAATTTAAATATGCACCTTACTTTTTTCAACCTGCTACTGCTTCTCTTATTCCTTGTAATATACTGGAGCTAATCTCAGCTTATGCAGTGTCCCAAGAAGACAAAACCGCTGTAGGTACAAAAAAAAAATTGAATTGGTATTTTGCACTTCAATTCATAAAATGTATATTCCTCTCTTCCAATAATTCTGACTTGGAGTCCGATTTACAAAGCTTCTCCTCCTCCTAAAGACACAAAAATCAGGCTCCCTAATCATACTTGGTTGACAGTGTATTATAATACAGGGTATGATACATACCTGTAGCAGTTGTTCTCCGAGGACAGCAGGCTGATTGTTCTCACGACTGGGGGTTGACGTCCGCGGCAGCCCCCACCAACCGGAAGAAGCTTCGCGGGACGGTCGGCACGCAGGCCACGCCCACCGCGCATGCGCGGCCACCTTCCCGCCCGTGCGCGACCGCTCCCGCCAGTTGAATGACAAGCAATAAAATATGAAACACACAACTCCAAAGGGGAGGAGGGAGGGTAGGTGAGAACAATCAGCCTGCTGTCCTCGGAGAACAACTGCTACAGGTATGTATCATACCCTTTCTCCGAGGACAAGCAGGCTGCTTGTTCTCACGACTGGGGTATCCCTAGCTCTCAGGCTCACTCAAAACAATAACCCAGGTCAATTGAACCTCGCAACGGCGAGGGTACAACAGAAATTGACCTACGAAGAACAACTAACTGAGAGTGCAGCCTGACCAGAATAAATTCGGGTCCTGGAGGGTGGAGTTGGATTTACACCCCAAACAGATTCTGCAACACCGACTGCCCGAACCGACTGTCGCGTCGGGTATCCTGCTGGAGGCAGTAATGTGATGTGAATGTGTGGACAGATGACCACGTCGCAGCCTTGCAGATCTCTTCAATAGTGGCTGACTTCAAGTGGGCCACCGACGCTGCCATGGCTCTGACACTATGAGCCGTGACATGACCCTCAAGAGCCAGCCCAGCCTGGGCGTAAGTGAAGGAAATGCAATCTGCTAGCCAATTGGAGATGGTGCGTTTCCCGACAGCGACCCCTAGCCTGTTAGGGTCGAAAGAAATAAACAATTGGGCGGACTGTCTGTTGGGCTGTGTCCGCTCCAAGTAGAAGGCCAATGCTCTCTTGCAGTCCAATGTGTGCAACTGACGTTCAGCAGGGCGGGTATGCAGCCTGGGGAAGAATGTTGGCAAGACAATTGACTGGTTAAGATGGAACTCCGACACCACCTTCGGCAGGAACTTTGGGTGAGTGCGGAGCACTACTCTGTTGTGATGAAATTTAGTATATGGAGCATGAGCTACTAGGGCTTGAAGCTCACTGACCCTACGAGCTGAAGTAACTGCCACCAAGAAAATGACCTTCCAGGTCAAGTACTTCAGATGGCAGGTATTCAGTGGCTCAAAAGGAGGTTTCATCAGCTGGGTGAGGACGACGTTGAGATCCCATGACACAGTAGGAGGCTTGATAGGGGGCTTTGACAAAAGCAAGCCTCTCATGAATCGAACGACTAAAGGCTCTCCAGAGATGGCTTTACCTTCCACACGATAATGGTAAGCACTAATCGCACTAAGGTGATTCCTTACTGAGTTGGTCTTGAGGCCAGACTCTGATAAGTGCAGAAGGTATTCAAGCAGGTTCTGTGCAGGGCAAGAACGAGGTTCTAGGGCCTTGCTCTCACACCAAACGACAAACCTCCTCCACTTGAAAAAGTAACTCTTTTTAGTGGAATCCTTCCTAGAGGCAAGCAAGACCCGGGAGACACCCTCAGACAGACCCAACGCAGCGAAGTCTACGCCCTCAACATCCAGGCCGTGAGAGCCAGGGATTGAAGGTTGGGGTGCAGCAACGCTCCGTCGTTCTGCGAAATAAGAGTCGGAAAACACTCCAATCTCCACGGTTCTTCTGAGGACAACTCCAGAAGAAGGGGGAACCAGATCTGACGGGGCCAAAAGGGCGCTATCAGAATCATGGTGCCGCGGTCTTGCTTGAGCTTCAGTAAGGTCTTCCCCACCAAAGGTATGGGAGGATAAGCATACAGGAGGCCGGTCCCCCAATGAAGGAGAAAGGCATCTGACGCTAGCCTGCCGTGTGTCTGAAGTCTGGAACAGAACAGAGGCAGCTTGTGGTTGGTCTGAGAGGCGAAAAGATCCATCGAGGGGGTGCCCCACTCTCGGAAGATCTTGCGTACCACTCTGGAATGGAGCGACCACTCGTGCGGTTGCATGACTCTGCTCAGTCTGTCGGCCAGACTGTTGTTTACGCCTGCCAGGTACGTGGCTTGGAGAAGCATGCCGAACCGACACGCCCAACGCCACATACCGACGGCTTCCTGACACAGGGGGCGAGATCCGGTGCCCCCCTGCTTGTTGACGTAATACATTGCAACCTGATTGTCTGTCCGAATTTGGATAATTTGGCAGGACAGCCGATCTCTGAAAGCCTTCAGTGCGTTCCAGATCGCTCGGAGCTCCAGGAGGTTGATCTGCAGATCCTTTTCCTGGAGGGACCACAGACCCTGGGTGTGAAGCCCATCGACATGGGCTCCCCACCCCAGGCGAGATGCATCCGTCGTCAGCACTTTCGTGGGCTGCGGAATTTGGAATGGACGTCCCAGGGTCAAATTGGTCCGTATGGTCCACCAGAGCAGTGAAGTGTGGCAACTGGTGGAGAGGCGGATGACATCCTCTAGATTCCCGGTGGCTTGGAACCACTGGGAAGCTAGGGTCCATTGAGCAGATCTCATGTGAAGACGAGCCATGGGAGTCACATGAACTGTGGAGGCCATATGACCCAGAAGTCTCAACATCTGCCGAGCTGTGATCTGCTGAGACGCTCTGGTCTGCGAAGCCAGGGCCAAGAGATTGGTGGCCCTCGCTTCGGGAAGGTAGGCCTGAGCCGTCTGGGAATTCAGCAGCGCTCCTATGAATTCCAGAGACTGAGTTGGCTGGAGATGGGACTTTGGGTAATTTATCACAAACCCCAGCAGCTCCAGAAGTTGAATAGTGCACTGCATGGACCGGAGGGCTCCGGCCTCCGAGGTGTTCTTGACCAGCCAATCGTCGAGATATGGGAACACGTGCACTCCCAGCTTGCGTAGGTAGGCCGCTACCACCACGAGGCACTTTGTAAACACTCGTGGGGCAGAGGCGAGCCCAAAGGGCAGCACACAATACTGAAAGTGCCGTGCGCCCAGGCGGAATCTGAGATACTGTCTGTGAGCTGGCAGTATCGGGATGTGAGTGTATGCGTCCTTTAAATCCAGGGAACATAGCCAATCGTTTTTCTGAATCATTGGCAGAAGGGTGCCCAAGGAAAGCATCCTGAACTTTTCTTTGACCAGGAATTTGTTCAGGCCTCTCAGGTCTAGGATGGGACGCATCCCCCCTGTTTTCTTTTCCACAAGGAAGTACCTGGAATAGAATCCCTGCCCTTCCTGCCCGGGTGGTACGGGCTCGACCGCATTGGCGCTGAGAAGGGCGGAGAGTTCCTCTGCAAGTACCTGCTTGTGATGGGAGCTGAAAGACTGAGCTCCCGGAGGACAATTTGGAGGCAGGGAGGCCAAATTCAGGGCGTATCCGTACCGCACTATTTGGAGAACCCACTGGTCGGAGGTTATGAGAGGCCACCTTTGGTGAAAGAATTTTAACCTCCCTCCGACCGGCAGGTCGTCCGGTACGGACACTTGTAGGGCGGCTATGTTCCCATGGATCCAGTCAAAAGCCCGTCCCCGGCTTTTGCTGTGGAGGCGCAGGGGGCTGCTTAGGCACACGCTGTTGACGGGAACGAGCGCGCTGGGGCTGTCCCTGTGCCTGACGAGGCCTTCGGGCCGGCTGGTTGTACCTACGCTTCGCAAAAGAATAGGGTGCAGCCTGCCGAGCCCGGGAAAAAACGCCCGCCCGCGGGGGCGGGTGCTGAAGGCGCCCGGTGGGAGAGCTTGTCGAGAGCGGTTTCCCGCTGATGCAGTTGGTCAACCATCTGCTCGACCTTCTCGCCAAAAATATTATCCCCCCGGCAAGGGACGTCAGCCAGTCTCTGCTGGGTGCGGTTGTCCAGGTCAGAGGCGCGCAGCCATGAGAGCCTGCGCATCACTATACCTTGGGCCGCAGCACGAGATGCCACGTCACAGGTGTCAAAAATCCCCCTGGACAGGAACTTTCTGCACGCCTTCAGCTGCCTGACCACCTCCTGATAAGGCCTGGACTGCTCCGGCGGGAGCTTATCGACCAGGTCCGCCAGCTGTTGCACATTGGTCCGCATGTGGATGCTCATATAGAGCAGGTAAGATTGGATGCGGGTCACGAGCATGGAGGATTGGTAGGCCTTCCTCCCAAATGAGTCCAGAGTGCGAGACTCCCGCCCCGGGGGCGCCGAGGCGGTATCCCTCGAACTCCGTGCCCTCTTGAGAGCAGAATCCACGACCGCTGAGTCATGGGGCAACTGGGGCCGCATGAGCTCTGGGTCAGAGTGGATCCTGTACTGGGACTCTGCTTTCTTGGGAATGGTGGGGTTAGTTAGTGGTCGCACCCAGTTCCGAAGCAGCGTCTCCTTCAGGACATTGTGCAGCGGTACCGTGGAGGACTCTCTAGGTGGTGATGGATAGTCGAGGACCTCGAGCATCTCGGCCCTCGGCTCTTCCACAGAGACCACGGGAAAGGGAATGCTTATAGACATATCCCGCACAAAGGAGGCAAAGGAGAGACTCTCAGGAGGTGAGAGCTTCCTCTCCGGTGACGGCGTGGGGTCCGAGGGAAGGCCCGTAGACTCCTCTGAGGAGAAATATCTCGGGTCCTCCTCTTCCCCCCACGAGTCCTCATCCTCGGTATCGGACATTAGCTCATGTAGCTGAGTCCGGTACCGGGCCCGGCTCGACGTCGAGGCACCAAGGTCTCGGTGTCGTCGAGCGGTGGACTCCCGCGCCGGCGGGGACGGAGCTCCCTCCATCGACGTCGATGGGGACTCCACCTGCGTGGCGGTCGAGACCGGCACCGCAAGCGGCGGCGGTGTCGACAGCCCCGGCGCCGGGCTAGAGCTCGCCGGCGCCACAGTCATCGGCGCCGGGGGCGCAAGCACCCCCGACGCCGGCACAGCCTGGCGCATCAGCCCTTCCAGGATCCCCGGAAGGATGGCTCTGAGGCACTCGTCCAGGCCCGCTGCCGGGAAAGGCGGTGGGGCCGGTAAGGGTGTCGGTGCCAGAAGCTGCTGGGGGCCAGGAGACGGCACCGAGGTGCCGGAACCCCGACGCGTCGGTACCTCCACCACCGACGGAGATCTCTCCTCTCTGCGATGACGCTTCGGCGTCGACTCCTCTTCAGGGTGCACCGAGGGCTCCCGGTGACGGCGCTTCTTATCTTTTTTCCGGTGCACGTCACCGGCGCCGGAGGGCATGGAGGAGGAGGAGGTCGATCCCCCTCGGTCTCGAGGTACCGGGTCCGACAGGGTTCGGTCCCGTGGCTCACGAGTTGAGGGAGTGACCGGGGCCGACTGCCCACGCGGCCTCTCAACCCCACTCTCACCGGCGGACCGGCGGGCCAACGGGACCTGTTCTCCTGGGGTCGCTGCCATCGGTGCCGATGTCTCGGGCATCGATACCGGTACCGAAGAACCGGCCTTCGATACCGATGCCGTCGAGGTCGACGTCGAGGGGCCGGCGCAAGTTCCAAAAAGACGGTCCCGCAGAACTTGCCTCGCAACCTGAGTCCGTTTCCGGAGACCGAGACACAAAGCGCACGACTTGAGATTGTGCTCCGGCCCGAGGCACTGGAGGCACCAAGCGTGGGTGTCGGTCTGCGAGATCGGCCGGCCGCAGCGACCACACTTCTTAAATCCACTCGGGACCTTCGAGGACATCGACGGAAAAATCGCGTCGGCGAAGTCAAAGTCGGCAATGGTGGCTAAAATCACACCACGAAAAAATCAACCGACCGAGCGGCCACTAGGCCGCAACGTGGCGTCCCCGCTAGAAAGCGAGGGAAAAAGGGGAGCGCGTGCTCCACACGCGCAAAAAATTTCTTTTTTTTTTTTTTTTTTCTTTAAAACAATACAAACAAAAACCGAGGGAACCGAACGGTCCAAGCGACGATCCGCGTAAACGCGGTCGAAAATCCGGCGGCTGAACAGAGAGAGAGGCAAACGCACCACTCTCTCAGTCGCGGAAAAAAAGTAACTGGCGGGAGCGGTCGCGCACGGGCGGGAAGGCGGCCGCGCATGCGCGGTGGGCGTGGCCTGCGTGCCGACCGTCCCGCGAAGCTTCTTCCGGTTGGTGGGGGCTGCCGCGGACGTCAACCCCCAGTCGTGAGAACAAGCAGCCTGCTTGTCCTCGGAGAATTGCTATTACGAACTGTAAAGTAAACAGAGCATGTATGCCGCTTAAAAAACTAACCTGGACAGTTCTTTAGAAGAGGTCTTTGGAAAACATAGGGAACGTTTGTGCCAGCACAATCAAGCAAGAGATATACAAGCAGACATATTGAGGAAGCAAACACCTGAGAAACTGCATATGATCTCTCTTGGGGTTTCTTACCTTGAGATGTCACAGTTTGGCAGCACAAAGAAATACGAGGAATGTGTACAGCGCTGCACACGTCTAGTAGCGCTATAGAAATAAGTAGTAGTAGTAGAATGGACTTTGGACTTTGCTTTATATGTGGTTGAAATTTCAATACAAATCCAATCTGCAAGCATTCTTTCCTTGCCCCAACCTAACCCACAATTTTGATATTTTTGATTTACAAGAGAACTATTTAATCTATGCAATGAATATGCTAATGTGCCAAGCCCCACCCTTTGTCCTCCCAAATGAATCAGTCAAACTATGCCCATGCCTTTTGTGGCTAAAACTGACCAGAAACTTGGATGATCTTGGCACAATTCCTCTGCATGATCTTTAATTATTTAAAATGTATAATAGCCATGCTGGGTTAGACCAACACTGACCAGTGTGAGTTGTTTGAAAGTATCCGTCGGATCCCAATAGGAACGTTCCATTTTGCTCCTTCCTGGAAGTAAAATGTTGGAGACTTTCCAGTCTGTCTGGCTGACGATTATTCTTGGACCTCTCTTCCAGTAACTTGTCCAGACTTTTTTGTGGTGGTCTTAACTCAGCTATTCTATACGTCTTGACCACATTTCTAGCAGAATTAATTCTGGAGTTTGCATGCTGGCTCAAAACATGATTTCTTAAATATACTGCTGGATAGTTTCATTGGAGCATCTTCTAGTCTTAGTACTGTTTGATAGTATAAATAACTTGTTCACACCATACAGAATTTTATAGACCTCTGTTGGTATCAGCTGTCACTTGTTTCTTCTCCTAACCAGTTGAGCCTTTCTTTTTATAAGAGGACTGATCAGCCCTATAATCGTTTTTCTCATCATTCTGCTGTTTTGAGGTGCAGCTACCCAGAACTGCTTGCAGTACTTAAGTTGTGGCTTCGTCATAAGGAGTCTTTCATGTTGCCAAGTGCCTTCTGAAAATCCATATACAATATATTGACCGTCTTGCTTTAAGTTTTTTTATTTACACATCTTACTGCCCCATCCTTGACCATCTTTAAATCTAGATTGAAAGCCTGCCTCTTTAACATTGCTTTTGTCTTGTAACCACTCCCCCACATTAATTGATTTGCTTTCTTTATTTTTGTCTATTAGATTGTAAGCTCTTTGAGCAGGGACTGTCTTTCTTCTATGTTTGTGACGCGCTGCGTACGCTTTGTAGCGCTATAGAAATGCTAAATAGTATTAGTAGTAGTAGTAATTCCAACTAGTGAATAATAGCAGTGAGAGAGACAGTGATAACTGTTCCATACTTATTTCACAACAGATTCAAATGATTTAGCACTTTCTTCTTGCTCATTCAGAACCAGGGATGCGATCTTTATTTGCAACTACCTAGGGCAGCTGTTCCCAAACAGTGCACTGTGGCACCCTAGTGCACCACAGTGAAATCTCAAGGGTGCCGCATCGCTCCCTACTTTCTCCTGCTGCAGGTCCAGCATCTGCTGCTTCTTGCTTCTTCCCCCGCCGCCGCGGTGCTTGCAGCTTAAATTTTCAGACGTCTGCGATTCACACAGGCACTGCGGGGACTTCCCTCTGCCGCGTCTGGCCCTTGCAACAGGAAATTGCATCAGAGACGGCTGGACGCAGCAGACTGGGAAGGCACCAGAATGCCTGTGTGAATCGTGGACAGCCCGGAAATGTAAGCTGCAAGCACTACAGTGGCGGCAGGCAAAGTTGCCAGGTGGGCGATTTTACCGCCCAATTGGGCAGGTTTTCGCCAGTGGCGGCGGGAAAATTTCGCCGGCTGCGGGATGCGGTTTTTTGGCCGGTTTTCCCGTCGCTGCTGTGCGAGTTCGATGTTTTTTTCCGGGGCTTCTATTGGTCCGATTCGGTCCAATAGAAGCTTTTCCGGGGCTTCTATTGGTCCAAATTGGACCAATAGAAGCCTTTCAGGGGCGGGGTTGACGGCAGGGATGACGTAGGGGCGGGGTTAGTGATGCGGGGGGCGGGGTTCGGTGACACAGGAGACGGGGATTGGCTACAGGCGGGTTTACGGCTTGTTTGGGGCTGGGAAAATTTTTCCCAGCTGGCAACCCTGGCGGCAGGGGAAGGAGAAGGAAGCGGCAGTGATCCTGGACCTGAAGGAAGGTAGGAGTGATGCTGGATTTGAGGAAGGTGTGCTGGTGTGAGAGGAGGGGGTTGCAGGGAAAGGGAGGTGAAGACCCATGTGACGGGGGAGTACGGAGACCCATGTGGCCAGGCTGGGGAGGGGGGGGGGGATGCCACGAACCAAAAAACTTTGGTGACCTCTGACCTAGGGATTTCTCCCCCTCTCCTATATTCCCCTGCAGCAAACACCTTTAGCTAAGGGACTTGAATGCAGGTTTTTTTTCCAGAATTTTGTATCATAGGCCCTAAATCCAGTCACTAGGCTTCCTTGAAAGATAATATCTCCCTTTCCCACCCAGGAAGCAAACCAGGGTCTTTCCACATGAGACAGTGTTACAAATTACAACAGTACATCGTTGGCACCAAGTCCCACCCTCCACACTCCTCTGCAAGTGTGTCTCATTTTCAAGCTCTATGATAGCTGATGACATCTAAAATCTTCACCGTTGTGTATTACAGGACACAAATAGTGAAGGGGAGCAAGGATTACACATTAAAAAATTCAATGGTAAAATGCATTATATAGATTTAATAATGCTAGGCCATGCTATTGTTAATAGTCTACAAAACACTACACCAGTATGAGACTACCTAACAATAAAACTATTTTATAATAAAGGTGCGCAGTAATGATCCTGCCAAGGATAAATGCTGAATTGCACTATCATAGTAACATAGTAGATGACGACAGAAAAAGACCTGCACGGTCCATCCAGTCTGCCCAACAAGACAACTCATGTGTGCTACTTTTTGTGTATACCCTACTTTGATTTGTACCTATGCTCTTCAGGGCACAGACCGTATAAGTCTGCCCAGCACTATCCCCGCCTCCCAACCACCAGCCCCGCCTCCCAACCACCGGCTCTGGCAGAGACCGTATAAGTCTGCCCAGCACTAGTCCCGCCTCCCAACCACCAGCCCCAGCACAGACCGTATATGTCTGCCCAGCACTATCCCTGTCTCCCACCACCGGCTCTGGCACAGTAGGGTCCCATAACAAACATCCATTGATCAGATGCAAAAATCTGATACGTAATTCCTTCACGGTGTGTTCTTCTTGAGTTCACTATTCTGAAACTCCATTAGTGGGCTCTATATGCCATCTTTACGTAATTGCAGTCGACAAATTTTTAATGTAAAAGCCACTGCAGTACAAAAGTGTTTCTACAGGACATATAAACAGACACGGCTGAAAGAAACCAGGATTGGTGAAGTTTCATCACTTCCTGAAAATCTACACAAGGTCATTACCAAACCATCTCACTCCCACCAGTGAGGCTGGCATTTTACTCTCCAAAAATCTTTTTGGTCTCACTACAAAAAAAACACAGATGTTCAACCAGAATGATAAAAATGTTTTCACATGGATTGGGAACGATGTTCTATAAGGAGATTAGGAGACTCCCCCAGTGAAAACATTTGTCTTGGTTTTCCAGACAAAGATGCTCTTTAAAAGAGAGAGAGTTAAAACAGTTGCCATGGTATCTGTATCCAAGAGTCACGTAGTTAATAGGATGTCTTTAAAAGTAACCATCATCTTATCTTTGGCTAAAGGCTCTTCTCTTGCCTAACACTACTGTAGTGAGAAGGGCTTACAGAGAGTATCTAAAGGAATTCAATGCATATTCAACGTGAATGTAATAGGTTCAGTGGAAAGATTAAATATGCAAGATTTACTAAACCAGCAAGTGGAAATTTAGTACCTTTGCCAAATAAATCCATTTCTGATCTAAGTACAGAACATAGCTAGCATGAAATTATCTTTCTTCTTTCAGAAACACAAGGTGCCTTTAAACCACTCAATGCCTCTAGTCTAAACATTTTTAAAATCTTACTTCAGTTATTTCTCTGCTTACATCCTGCCTATGAGAATGTACTAGACAAACAGCAGTATTCTCTCTAGGGGTCCTGGGGCAAGAAGGTAAATTTAGTAGAAGCAGACAGTGTTTAGAAGTTGGGGGGGGGGAACAGGTATTTAAAATTCAGGAAGCAGAAGATGACTGAAATCAGCACCTCCAATGATGAACATTATTGTGCAAAAGGGAACCTTCAGATGAACACTATGGCTTTAGGTTGCATCCACTCAGCTTACTAGTTCTAGATTGGTTCTTTTGCTGGAGAGAGAAAAAAGGGAAGTCACAGGGAGGGAGCATCCTAACAGCCCTGGCTACAGTCCATGATCAAAAGACTGATGCACAGAGTAGGCAATGCCTAAGTGAACCTTGGAAACAAAAAACAACAAGCACTCTGAGCTAGGTTGGATCACATAAAGCACATTTAGTTTAAATACATAGCTACACACTATACAAGCTAATGTTTTGGTTTCCATTACAAGTGTCGCGGCTCTGATGTCACTCTGGTGTAGGTGAGCTCTCGAGTTTTCCCGAGCTCCACTAGGCCCAGGAAATAACCGAGCACCCCGAATCTTCACCCGCGGCGACCGCCGTTCACCGAGGGTTGAGCCCTCAGCTGCGGGTGGCCAGCAGGACTGCTGGAACCACGGGGTGACGGCTGGCCTGGCTGGATGTGGGTACAGAGTCCTTGGTAACGTGGCTTAGCCAGGCGGCTAGCTGACAACAGGGACGTCCGCTGACTTGGCAATTACTAGCAGGACGGCTAGTTGTTCTGAGGAACAGGCTCAGTCTAGGAAATGGCTAGCAGGACGGCTAGCTGGCATGAGGACCAAACACAGTCTTGGAAATAGCTAGCGAGACGGCTAGCTGGCATGAGGAACCAACACAGTCTTGGAAATAGCTAGCAAGACGGCTAGCTGGCATGAGGAACAAACACAGTCTTGGAATTAGCTAGCAGGACGGCTAGCTGGCATGAGGAACAAACACAGTCTTGGAAATAGCTAGCAGGACGGCTAGCTGGCATGAGGAACAAACACAGTCTTGGAAATAGCTAGCAAGACGGCTAGCTGGCATGAGGAACAAACACAGTCTTGGAAATAGCTAGCAGGACGGCTAGCTGGCATGAGGAACAAACACAGTCTTGGAAATAGCTAGCAGGACGGCTAGCTGGCATGAGGAACAAACACAGTCTTGGAAATAGCTAGCAGGACGGCTAGCTGTCACGAGGAACAAACACAGGCTTGGAAATAGCTAGCAGGACGACTAGCAGTCACGAGGAACAAACACAGACTTGGAAATAGCTTAGCAGGATGGCTTCAAACAAGAAAACGGAAGCACTGGGTCCCCTCCGTGCTTCCGTTTAAATCCCCCGCTCGTCCTGGCTGGAGAACAGCTGGGACCAATCCTCTCCGTCCCGGCCGGCAGCGGGGCCCGGATTGGTCCCTCCGTCCGATGGGCGGAGTTCCTATGAGGATGCGCCAATCCGGCGCGAGTGGGCGGAGCCTCCTCGCTGGTCCTGCTGCAACGAGGGGAACGCCGACGCCGGCGCCGCCATCTTGGCCGGCGGATTTCCTTCTCCGAGGCCGGCGTTAGTTCTTCTGGATCGCCGGCCTCGGAGCAACTCGCAGTCGCGGCGATCCCCGTGGCAGCCCTCCCCTGTCGGCCCGCATTCCCCGGGCGCCCCAACCTCCCGCTCCGGCCCGCGGGGCGCCAGGTAAGGGCCCGGAACGGGACAGTATCCTCCCCGGAAGACCCCTTCCTCCGGGGCCCGGGTTTGGATGGATATTGGGCGTGGAAGGCTTTGACCAGTTCTGGAGCATGAACATTAGCCACGGGTTCCCAGGAATTATCTTCGGGGCCAAAAGATTTCCAGGATAACAAATAATACAGTCTTCCCCGCCGCCACTTTGAGTCGAGAATCTCTCCTACCTCGTACTCCGGGTCCGGAGCCACCTGGAGATCCTTTTCCTGGGCTGGAGGCGGGTGCCACCTGGATTCCCGGAACCTCTTCAATAGCGAGATATGGAAGGCGTTATGTACTCGTAGGGTGGCGGGTAACCGCAATCGATATGTTACTGGCCCAATTCGTTCTTGGATTGCATATGGTCCCGCGTACCGCTGTCCCAGTCTTCGGGAAGATCCTCGGAGTCTCAGGTGTTTCGTGCTTAACCATACTTTCTGTCCTGGTTGGAGCACGGGGGCGGGCCGCCGATGGCGGTCAGCAAAGAGCTTGTCCTTGGTCGCGGTTTTCTGTAATTGTTCCCTAGCCATCCTCCAGACCTTTTGTAGGTCGGCTACAGCTTGGTCCCCAGCCGGGGTCATGGCGGTAGCCGGGAACGGCCCTGGAAGCCGCGGATGTCGTCCATATACCAGGAAGAACGGGGACTGTCCTGAGGATGAGTGGGCACTTTGGTTATAGGCGAATTCGGCCCATGAAAGTAGAGAAGCCCAGTTATCTTGTCGTTGGTTGACAAAGGCTCTTAAGAATCCTTTCAGGGTTTGGTTTATCCTCTCAACCATGCCATTGGTTTGAGGATGGTAAGCGGATGAAAAATGGTTCTCCACTCCCAAGGCCTTGCACAACGTTCTCCAGAAGCGGGAGGTAAATTGGGGCCCTCGGTCACTGATGATCCGAGTGGGCAGTCCATGTAGTCGAAAGATGTGGTGAATGAACGCTTGAGCTAGAGCGGCGGCCGTCGGAAGGTTTGTGAAGGGAACAAAGTGAGCCATTTTAGAGAACCGATCTATCACCACCCAGATCACCGTATGACCCTGGGAACGCGGTAAGTCCGTGATAAAGTCCATGGATATCTCCGACCAGGGGCTGGTCGGTATGGGCAAAGGTTGTAGGTCTCCCACGGGGGGTCCTCCTACTGGCTTGGTTCGGGCACATACCGGGCACGAGGTAACAAACTGGAGGATATCTCGTCTCATCTGTGGCCATCGATACTGTCTCGTGATGAATCGGAGTGTCTTGTGGTACCCGAAGTGCCCGGCCCATCTAGACGAGTGTCCCCATTGCAGAACCCTCTTCCGATCCGCGGCCGCCACGAATTTCTGGACTTGGGCAACCTCCCCTGTGGCCGCACTGAGACAAGCGGGGTCTAACATAGGGTGAGTCTCCTTAGTCTCTTCTGGTACCTCAAAGGCCCGGGAGATCGCATCTGCCGGGGTATTCTGGGAGGCCGCCCGGAACACTAGTTGAAAATGAAACCTAGCAAAGAATAATGACCACCGGGCCTGTCGGGGATTCAGCCGCTGGGCCTCTTGGAGGTATAGGAGGTTCTTATGATCAGTGATGACCGTGAACCGGTGTTCCGCTCCTTCCAGTAAGTGTCTCCACTCTTGCAGTGCTAGTTTCAGGGCCAAGAGTTCTCTATCCCCAACCGTATAATTCCGCTCGGCTGGAGAGAATTTACGTGAAAAGAAGGAGCACGGTTGACGCCGGCCCTCGGGGTTGATTTGAGAAATGACCGCCCCGGCCCCTAGAGCGGATGCGTCCACCTCTACCGTGAAGGGCTTCTCAGGGTCGGGTGTCAGCAGAATAGACGCGGACTCAAAAGCCTCTTTGACTTGATGGAAAGCCGCTTGCGCCTCTGGCGGCCAATCCCTGACCCTTGCGTTCTTATGGGTGAGCGCCGTCAGCGGGGTTGTCAACCTGGAATACTGGGGAATAAATTGGCGATAATAATTGGCGAAGCCCAAGAATCGTTGTAAGGCCTTCAGGCCCTTCGGTTGGGGCTACTCTCGAATGGCTTGGAGCTTGTCTGGTTCCATCTGTAACCCCCCTGGAAGCAGGATATGCCCCAAAAATGGTAAGGATCGCTGATGGAAGGCGCACTTACTCAGCTTAGCAAATAGATGGGCTTGACGTAGGCGGTACAGCACCGCGCGTACATGGCCCGGATGCTCCCTGGGGTCCTTAGAGTAAACTAGGATGTCGTCCAGATATACAATCACCGTGGAATTGAGGAATTCTTCTAGTACACAATTGATAAGACGTTGAAACACCGCAGGGGCATTACAGAGACCAAATGGCATTACCCGATATTCAAAATGTCCCTCATGGGTATTGAAGGCCGTTTTCCATTCATCCCCTGACCGGATTCGTACTAGATTGTAGGCTCCCCGCAAATCTAGCTTCGTGAAGATCTGAGCTCCTTGCAGTCTGTCCAAGAGCTCGGGAATGAGTGGCAGCGGGAACCGATCCTTCACGGTGATGGCATTTAATCCCCGATAGTCAATACAAGGTCTCAGGGTTCCATCCTTCTTGGCAACAAAAAAAAACCCCGCCCCGGCTGGGGATGTAGACGGCTGAATGAACCCTTTCCGTAGATTCTCATGGATATACTCTCGCATAGCCTTGACCTCTCCTCGGGACAGTTTGTACAGTCGGCCCCGTGGGGGTACCGTATCTGTCTTCAGATTAATAGCACAGTCAAAGGACCTATGCGGCGGTAATACCTCCGCCTCCTTGGGACTAAACACATCAGCAAAGTCTCTATAATCCATAGGCAGGGAGCCCAGTTCACTAGGTCCTTCCCCAGGCAACGTATTTAAAGCCGGACAGCTGCCAGCCCGACCTTTACAACAGGTCTCTTGACAGGAATGGCCCCAAGCTTGAATCCTTCCCCCGGTCCAGTCGATAACCGGGTTGTGGTATCGTAGCCATGGCAATCCCAGAACCACCGGGTGGATGGTCCGGGATAATACTAAGAATTCGGCTTCCTCCCGATGGTCCTCCCCCACTTGCAGTCCCAACATAGGAGTAATCTCAGTGACCGGCTGGGGAAGGGTAGTTCCCTGGATGGAGGTTATCCGCAGCATTGGTCTCCGGGGGAGCGTGGGCCAGCCCATTTGCTGCAGCAGTTCGAGCCCAATAAAATTACCCCCAGACCCCGAGTCCACCAGGGCTCGGGTCTGAACCGTGGCCTCCTGCCACCGCAAGGTCACTGGTAGGATGAGCAAGGTGTCCTGTAGGGGAGCGGAGTGCCCCAAGAACCCTCCCCTCAGGGTGCCTTGGGGAGCGCATTTCCCGGCCGGATGGAACAAGTCCGGAGGAAATGCCCAGCCTGCCCACAATAGAAGCACAGTCCATTAGACTGTCGTTGCTGTCTTTCGGCGGGAGTCAACCGTTGCCGGCCCATTACCATGGGCTCCTCCCCGGGCTCCGTAGTGTCCCGGCTCGCCTGGCGAGAAGACGGCCCTTTGCTCGTCTTGGAGGCCCCTCGTACCCACTTCTGCCGCTCCATCCGGGCTCTGGCTCGCTCCTGGAATCGGGTGTCCACCCGGATACAGAGTGAGATGAGGGCATCCAATGGTCCGGGAATCTCCCGTCCCGCTAATTCATCCTTGATTCGTTCTTGTAATCCCTCCATAAAAATGGCCATCAAGGACTCCGGATTCCAACGCAGCTCCGCGGCTAAGGTACGAAACCGGATGGCATAGTCGGCCACTGTACCCTCTCCCTGATGAATCCAGAGCAGCTCCGATGCCACGGAGGAGGGTCTTCCCGGAATGTCAAACACCATCCGGAACCGGCGCTGAAATTCGCTATAATCCTCCAAAATGGGATCATGTTGTTCGTCCAGAGGGACCACCCAGTCCCGGGCCTTTCCTTCACAAAGGCCCATAATGTAGCCTACCTTACTTTGATCCGAAGCAAAGGCCTCCGGTTGCATCCGGAAGGCCAGATTACACTGGTGGAGGAACCCTCGACAACCTGCCGGGTTCCCATCGTATCGTGCCGGCTCAGGGAACCGAGGTCCCACGCGGAACCCTCCCATACGGGGAGCTGCTGCGGCCCCTTGGACTGCAGCGGCCTGGTTCTGTACCTGAAGCATGGAAAGTTGAGAACATACATTCTGGAGAGCCCCAGACAGGGCATTAAGCTGTTCCTGTTGCTGCTGGAGAACCTTGGCCAGGTCCCGTAGATCAGGTTGCGTCGGCGAGCTCATGGCTTCCGTTTTCTGTCGCGGCTCTGATGTCACTCTGGTGTAGGTGAGCTCTCGAGTTTTCCCGAGCTCCACTAGGCCCAGGAAATAACCGAGCACCCCGAATCTTCACCCGCGGCGACCGCCGTTCACCGAGGGTTGAGCCCTCAGCTGCGGGCGGCCAGCAGGACTGCTGGAACCACGGGGTGACGGCTGGCCTGGCTGGATGTGGGTACAGAGTCCTTGGTAACGTGGCTTAGCCAGGCGGCTAGCTGACAACAGGGACGTCCGCTGACTTGGCAATTACTAGCAGGACGGCTAGTTGTTCTGAGGAACAGGCTCAGTCTAGGAAATGGCTAGCAGGACGGCTAGCTGGCATGAGGACCAAACACAGTCTTGGAAATAGCTAGCGAGACGGCTAGCTGGCATGAGGAACCAACACAGTCTTGGAAATAGCTAGCAAGACGGCTAGCTGGCATGAGGAACAAACACAGTCTTGGAAATAGCTAGCAAGACGGCTAGCTGGCATGAGGAACAAACACAGTCTTGGAAATAGCTAGCAGGACGGCTAGCTGGCATGAGGAACAAACACAGTCTTGGAAATAGCTAGCAGGACGGCTAGCTGGCATGAAGAACAAACACAGTCTTGGAAATAGCTAGCAGGACGGCTAGCTGTCACGAGGAACAAACACAGGCTTGGAAATAGCTAGCAGGACGACTAGCAGTCACGAGGAACAAACACAGACTTGGAAATAGCTTAGCAGGATGGCTTCAAACAAGAAAACGGAAGCACTGGGTCCCCTCCGTGCTTCCGTTTAAATCCCCCGCTCGTCCTGGCTGGAGAACAGCTGGGACCAATCCTCTCCGTCCCGGCCGGCAGCGGGGCCCGGATTGGTCCCTCCGTCCGATGGGCGGAGTTCCTATGAGGATGCGCCAATCCGGCGCGAGTGGGCGGAGCCTCCTCGCTGGTCCTGCTGCAACGAGGGGAACGCCGACGCCTGCGCCGCCATCTTGGCCGGCGGATTTCCTTCTCCGAGGCCGGCGTTAGTTCTTCTGGATCGCCGGCCTCGGAGCAACTCGCAGTCGCGGCGATCCCCGTGGCAGCCCTCCCCTGTCGGCCCGCATTCCCCGGGCGCCCCAACCTCCCGCTCCGGCCCGCGGGGCGCCAGGTAAGGGCCCGGAACGGGACAACAAGACTTGCAAAGGGTTCTGATTATGCAAACAGAAAAGCTGGTTTTTGCAATATATAGCTATATATTTGGACTGAACATTTTTGGGGAGTTTAAATCATACTGGGTCTATTTTTTTTTAACTAAGCTACATCACAGCTGTTGGGACTTTCGCCCATAAAGCAGAAACACTGTATTTTAAGCACAAATACAGTTTTAATATACAAATTATTGCACTGTGGGATAATAAGCACATATCAGAGGACAATGTACCAAGGGGAGCTAAATCCAGCACACCATTTGTAATGTAGATCATTTCAGAAGGAGTAAATGGAATTTATACCTGTAGAAAACTTATTTACATCTATAAATGGGCATACACACAAGCACACCGCCTTGAGTGAATTCCTTCAAAAATGTGGTAAATAAATCTTAATAAATAAGTAATGATTTTAGAAAGCAGATATTTACATGTGTATATCTGCAAGATGCACAGATTTTAAGAGAATGCTGATATGGGTAGGTGAACTTTTAAAATATTTGCATACTTCTCATTTTACAAAAAAACAAAAAGGCACAGAACTGCTTACAAAACAGTAGATATAAAACAACAAAGCAAAGTGGAATCAATGCATTTATTGGAACAATACCCGACGTGGCCACGTTTCGCCCTCACGCTGCGTCAGGGGTACAAACTATCAGAAGTGTATATAAATATGTCATACACACTTGTAGTGAGATAAAAACAATTGTTCCAGAAATCTAGTTCCACTTATCTGCTGCTCCGAACTTAACTGATAAAATTTAACTGGTAAAATGCCCAGGAAATCTTTAATATCTCAACTTGGATGTCCGTTTTCTGATCTAGGCCTCCTATGCAGAATGTGGCTTGCCGTGTGAAAGTTTGGCTACAGAACATATCACCCCAAAAATTGTTATACAATATCATGTTATATTAGACTTAAGAACTGCTTTCTTCAAAGTTCCAAGACTTTTATAACAAAACATAATAAATATATCTCTAAAAATTATAATTGAACATGACATATATGTCACTGAAATACATAACCGCACGTACTTGGCACTACTAACTCTCTCTTTAAGAGCCCTTCAACTGTAACTACTCCCCTAACAAGGCTCATATATGATTTTAACCTCCACCTTAACCATATATCATATAGAGATCATTCATATGTTTTTTATCGCCTCAGCAGTGCACATGACCAACTTCACTCTTTTATTGGACATTCAACAGCACCCAAATCCTCATTGGCGATAATATTTTATTAAACTGTTTCTTCATTTACTTATTTAACTGTTCATTTTACTTTTTAATTTTTAATCTCTAAGTTACTTATAAGCAATACTTAACTTGCACTGAACGGTCAGACCAGGGGTTCAACAATGCCCGACATGCATGTTTCGCCCTAAAAGGCTGTGTCAAGGGCTCCCCCTTAGCCGTTCTTAGTACCAGCCTCGCAATGTTTTCTTTCTGGGAAGACAACTCAGAACAGCCCCACTGTCAGTATAGATGGTCAAGCTCCTAATCTAGAAGACTGTACCATTCATTTAATTCTAATACCTCAGCAGGCCACCTCAACATAATATATTTCCCAGAAGCTAATCCAGCATTCCAAATAAAGCATCAGAATTTGTAGTTATGATTTAAAAAAAAGATTCATTTTTTCCTTTTACTTTATAAAGCAGATATTTCAAGAAATTAATTATTATATGTTGTGCCTGCAAGGTTGGCAGATTTCACATATAGCTTTAAGGCTATTACTGCTTCCCCCCTCCCCAAGTCTAATTATCTATTTTATATAACAGACTGTGTTATGGTATAAGCCAATCATCAGAATTAAATGTGTAGCATGATGTTGTGTTGGATCAGATACATATATATATATATTTGTGCAGCTTTTAGCAGAACTGGCTTTCATTCCAAAAGCCCTCTTCCCTCTCCCTTTGGGGAATATTTACAAGACAAAGGTACTGCTGCAGTGGCAGGGACCTCACCTTGCCTTTTCTCATTCCTTAAACAAAAGACTTAAGACTGCTTTAAAGTTTTAAATTGACTCTATTCCTCTGATCAACACAACAAAGATTGGACCTAACCAGAGGATGCAAGGAGACAGACAGTTGGGAAAGGTGTGAAGAGCCCATTGAAGACAAAGACTTCAGAGGGGAAACCATAAACAGGATACCTGCCTCTCCCATCAGCTTTCAGACATGTGCAGAAAGGAAGGACTTATAATGTGGTCATGTGAACAGACTACATTAACCATAATGCCTTGCAAAATATCCAAGACATGCACACACTATGCTTCTCTGCTAACATTATAAAAGGCCTGGAAACAGCCAAGCTCGCTCTCTTGGGACCTGCCTCCGCTTGGAACCTGCCTCCGCTTGGAACCTGCTGCTCTCTTTGGGGTCTGCTGACGCCTTGCCTCTCAACATGTGCTCATCAATCAGCTGGACCACAGCATGCTTGTAACAAGGACTTGTAAGTTAACCTACCTGCTACTTTGTTCTATTTTATGCACAGATTACCTGTAAAGATCTCTTAAAACCTACCTCTCATGTGCAATTGTATATTAAATCAACCTTTTTTTAAAGCTAAAAATACGGTCTCTTTGTGTTCTGAGTATATTGAAGCTATATATATTTAATTTATTTAATTTATTGCAATTATCACCTTTGGTGATTGGTGGAGAAATTAATATCCTAAAACTTATACATACAGCACCTGCTCTTAAATTATAAAGAGAGGTGAGTTGCTCTAGAGCTATTTTCCCCAAAATAAATCATTTCTTGTAACAACTGCAATCTGAAGTGACCTTTTCTATCATGTAGCTTACAGAGGCAGCAAACTATAGCATTTGAAATGCAGATTTGTAAAACCATATTTTGACCCATTTCAAGTAGTTTTTTTGTTGGGGTTTTTTTGGCTGTTCATAAATGCCTTGGGACACACCACACAGAAACCAACCCCTTGATTGCAAAAAGTCCAGGACTTATCAACATTTGTAAAACTATAAGTATCACTGTGTCAAAGGGATGCTTGACTCTAACATCTAAGAGTGCTTGAGGTTCTCAGGAATCCTGTCAAGTTGAGCTCAGATGGTCACCCTGATAAAATACATAAAGTCATCACCATTTGTAATCATTTCCAATAATTGCCTTAAAAGCTTTAGACATACCAATATAGTTTCCATTTTAAAATAGAAACTAAGGATATGATGATATATGAAGACGATTAAGATTTGTCCTGTCCACCCATGTTTCCCTTCTTCTGTAGTACCAAAGATCTTGCCTGACTTCCAACTTTATCCTCACTTCACCATCTGGAAGGTTGGCCCGTTGTGTTCTTAATTCCAGATCTTCTCGCCTCCCCACAAGTACCACGTAAAAGGACGCTTCCTACATTGCTTCTGAGTCTACCTATCTGTAGTTTTATCATTTTACTAGAAAAATAAATACTGTTTCCAACCGACTTTGCATAGAAAATATATACAATATATGAGTGTCAAGAAAGGGGCTAGCCAGCTTCAGGCCACGAGCATTTCAAAGATAATATCCAATAAACAAGAACTGAATAATCTGTATACAATGCTGATACAGCTTTAAATTGCTAATTAGTAGGGCTGCCATGATTGCTCAACAGTATCCAGCATTATCAAACAGAAGGAGACCAGAGTTTAACTGCTGAAACTCATTGCTCCTTGGGCCAGCAGAGTCTAGGGAGGCTGCTATGATAGCAGTGTTCACAACATCAAGGAGAGAATGTCCCAGGGATCAGATAACACAGAGCTACTTAGCCAGGCTCACAGTATGCATGCACCCAACTGTGGAAGAAGCCATGATCTGCAGTCCTTGTAGAAATAACATAGGCAACCGAGACCCCTCGGGCCTAAAGGTTTTCTGATATTTACAATGACAACACAATAATACATGACACATGGTATTTTCTTAACATGGCATAACTCGGCCGCAGCTTTATTTATATACAAAACATCTTAACCCTAGGTATACCCAAGCCGATCCAGCCTCTGGCTCATTATCCAACCCAGTCCGCCTTCCTTAACAAGACTGACCAATCGTAAACAGAGCTCCCCGCCATACAGCAAGGGCGCTCAACCGTAAGCGCAGCTATCCCAGCTGCCTAGCTTATACCATCAGGCTTGGCTACCCCGCCAAAGCTGTGACAAGATATATACAGGTACAATTCACACTAAACTGGGGAGGGGGGGGGGAGGCTGGGTGCATGCTGGTGCCCGGACGCCTGAAGAGGTCGCCCGGGCTCCGCCCAGGGGCTTTTAACCCTTTCTAGCTCGCCACCCCCCTTACCAGCGGGGTGCCCTTAGGCAGCGGGAACGTGCCCGCCCCGCCTCGCTCGCACCCTGCTGCACATTGCCATCGGGGCACGGCGCCATGTTATAGGTGGCTCCGTGCACCCAAGGGGGCACTGCGCCTTGCTTGATGTTTGTTGCAATGGCTTAGGTCTATGGGAGAGGGAGAAGGTATAAAAATGATAGATGCACATCAGACTGCTGGGAATAAGGACTCAACAGGTCAAAGTTCTAGTGGGAAGAAGATGCAATTGAGCCAGCAGCCAACATAGCAGTAAAAAACTGTTTAGCAACCCTCATCTCTCTGTTTTGTTTTGGGTTTTTTTTCACTATAAAGGTGAATTAAATAATAATGGGAAAGTACTTTCCAGAACACAAACAGATTATTTATACGTTTCAATGGGTTATGCTAACAAATATCAATGATAATTTCAAGAATTGGATTGTCAATTAAGATTTGAAGTATATTAGCATTGATCTGCAGCAAGAAATGCTTATGATCAATGAACTAGATCTGTAAATCTGATTCAGTAAATCCCATTTACTAAAGTACTGCATAAATATAGTTCACAAATATCAAACACTCAAAATTAAACTCCATTAGGAAGAAGGCTGAGAGTAAAACAGAACTGTAAAGCATAATGTAAAATCCCCAAATACTAGAAGCTGAAAGTTAATTGAGCAGTTAACACTTACTGAGTAGTCCAGTGAACAGATTATGGGCCCTGTTTACTAAGCTGCGCTAGAGGTACGTTAATGTTCTTAGAAAGCGCTGTGTAGGCACCCACAATATTCCTATGGGCACCTACAGAGTTAGCGTGCGCTAATTTTGTGAATGCGCTAAAAACGCTGGCGTACCTTAGTAAACATGTTTTAAAATGAGAAAAGCATAGAGGGGAAGAATGATGGAGGAGACAGAGAGATGTGAGTTTTTATAACTTATTGCTTTCAGTATAATGACTTCAAGCAGTCTGTAGGGAACAGACCCAGGGCCTCATTATTCTATAAAAGTGAATCTCTACTGAGTTGTGTTATTAGTGAAAGTCTAAGCGGACCTTCAATTCTACAAAATGAAAAATTGCTTCTATGTATTTTTGATATTATATAAGAGCAAGGAAGGGGGAACAAAAATATGAGAAGGTACCCAAAGAAAAAACACCCTCACAAATCACTAAAACCAAAACACATACTAGGAAATGTACATGGAAAGCGATGACCACAAATGCTCGCAGTCTAAGCAATAAAATTCCTGACCTTCAAGCCCTGATTTTGGAGGCTGACTTGGACATAGTTGCAGTCACAGAGACATGGCTCAATGGTTCCCATGAATGGGATGTAAACATACCAGGCTATAATCTTTTTAGGAAGGATAGAGAGGGACGTACAGGTGGAGGAGTAGCTCTGTATGTGAGAAATGATATCCCAGCGACTGAAATGACAGGGAACTGGGGAAAGGAAGAAGCGATATGGATCACCTTAAAAAGAGAGGATAGAACCTTGATCCACGTGGGTGTTGTCTATAGACCCCCGACACAATTGGAAGAACTAGATAAGGATCTGATCGCTGATATTCAAAAGTTGGGGAAGAAAAGAGAGGTGCTGTTGTTGGGAGATTTTAATCTGCCGGATGTAGATTGGAGGGTTCCGTCTGCAAAATCGAAAAGAAGTAGAGAGATTGTGGATGCTTTCCAAAGTGCTCTGCTCAGACAAATGGTGAACGAACCCACGAGGGAGGCAGCCACGTTGGATCTGGTGCTCACGAATGGGGATAGTGTGTCAAATGTCCGAGTAGCTGCGCACCTTGGAAACAGTGACCATCAAACGGTTTGTTTTGATGTAACGGCTCATGTGGACGGCGGCCACTCTAAACTCAAAGTCCTCGATTTCAAGCGAGCTGACTTTAACAAAATGGGAGAATACCTGAGGAAGGAGCTGATGGGCTGGGAGGACATACGAGAAGTGGAAGGACAGTGGTCAAGGCTAAAAGAAGTAATAAACAGGGCCACAGACCTTTATGTAAGGAAAGTAAATAAAAGCAGGAGAAAAAGGAAACCGATATGGTTCTCAAAGCAAGTGGCTGAAAAAATAAAGATTAAAGAGTTAGCGTTCCAGAAATATAGAAAATCTCAAGAGGAGGAACACGGGGAGGAATACCGGATGAAACTGAAAGAAGCCAAGAGAGAGGTACGTCTGGCGAAGGCGCAAGCGGAAGAACAAATGGCTAGAAATGTAAGGAGGGGAGACAAAAACTTCTTCAGGTATATTAGTGAAAGGAGAAAGACTATAAAGGGAATTGTGAGACTAAAAGATACAGCAAAACACTATGTAGAAAATGATGAAGAAAAAGCCAATTTGCTAAATAGATACTTTTGTTCTGTTTTCACTGAAGAAAACCCTGGGGAAGGACCGAGAGAGACTGGCAAAAGTACACCTGAAAATGAGGTGGATAGAGCGCCGTTCACGGAAGAGAGTGTGTATCAACAACTTGGAAAGCTAAAGGTGGACAAAGCCATGGGGCCGGACGGGATCCACCCCAGAATACTGAGGGAGCTCAGAGGTTCTGGCGGGTCCTCTTAAAGACTTGTTTAATAAATCCTTGGAGACGGGAGAGGTTCCGAGGGATTGGAGAACGGCGGAGGTGGTCCCTCTTCACAAAAGTGGGGATAGGGAAGAAGCTGGAAACTACAGGCCGGTAAGCCTCACTTCGGTTATTGGAAAAGTAATGGAAGCCATGCTGAAGGAAAGGATAGTGAATTTCCTGGAAGCCAATAAGTTGCAAGATCCGAGACAACATGGTTTCACCAAAGGGAAATCGTGCCAAACGAATCTCATTGAATTCTTTGACTGGGTGACGGGAGAATTAAATCAAGGACGTGATATGGACGTCATCTACTTAGATTTCAGCAAGGCGTTTGACACGGTTCCCCACAGGAGGCTCTTAAATAAACTAGACGGCCTGAAAATAGGACCTGAAGTGGTGAACTGGATTAGGAACTGGTTGACGGACAGACGCCAGAGGGTGGTGGTGAATGGAGTTCGCTCGGAGGAAGGAAAGGTGAGTAGTGGAGTGCCTCAGGGATCGGTGCTGGGGCCGATTCTGTTCAATATATTTGTGAGTGACATTGCCGAAGGGTTACAAGGTAAGGTTTGCCTTTTTGCGGATGACACCAAGATTTCCAACAGAGTGGACACCCCGGAGGGTGTGGAAAACATGAAAAAAGATCTGAAGAAGCTAGAAGAATGGTCTAACGTTTGGCAATTAAAATTCAATGCGAAGAAATGCAAAGTGATGCACTTGGGGAGTAGAAATCCAAGGGAGACGTATGTGTTAGGCGGGGAGAGTCTGATAAGCACGGACGGGGAGAGGGATCTTGGGGTGATAGTATCTGAGGACCTGAAGGCGACGAAACAGTGCGACAAGGCGGTGGCAGTAGCTAGAAGATTGCTAGGCTGTATAGAGAGAGGAGTGACCAGCAGAAGAAAGGAGGTTTTAATGCCCCTGTATAAGACGTTGGTGAGGCCCCACCTGGAGTATTGTGTTCAGTTTTGGAGGCCGTATCTTACGAAGGATGTTAAAAAAATGGAAGCGGTGCAAAGAAAAGCTACGAGGATGGTATGGGATTTACGTTCCAAGACGTATGAAGAGAGGCTTGCTGACCTGAACATGTACACCCTGGAGGAAAGGAGGAACAGGGGTGATATGATACAGACGTTCAAATATTTGAAAGGTATTAATCCGCAAACGAATCTTTTCCGGAGATGGGAAGGCGGTAGAACGAGAGGACATGAAATGAGATTGAAGGGGGGCAGACTCAGGAAAGATGTCAGGAAGTATTTTTTCACGGAGAGGGTGGTGGACGCTTGGAATGCCCTCCCGCGGGAGGTGGTGGAGATGAAAACGGTAACGGAGTTCAAACATGCGTGGGATATGCATAGAGAAATCCTGTGCAGAAGGAATGGATCCTCAGAAGCTTAGCTGAAATTGGGTGGCGGAGCAGTTGGGGGGATGAGGGGGTGGTGGTTGGGAGGCGAGGATAGGGGAGGGCAGACTTATACGGTCTGTAACAGAGCTGGTGATGGGAGGCGGGACTGGTGGTTGGGAGGCGGGAAATACTGCTGGGCAGACTTATATGGTCTGTGCCCTGAAAAGGACAGGTACAAATTCAAGGTAAGGTATACACATATGAGTTTGTCATGGGCAGACTGGATGGACCATGCAGGTCTTTTTCTGCCGTCATCTACTATGTTACTATGTTACTATGAGTGTATTTCTCCTGTTGAGCCATTTCAACTTAGAGAAACTTGGCATGAAAGTTGTTTTTTTTAATTTTTATTATTATTATTATTATTATTATTATTACAGGACTGGTGTTTTGGCATACCTTATCCTTATTATCCATTTGGCAAGAAGTTGATTTCCTGATATCGGCAAGTCATAGTAACATAGTAGATGACGGCAGAAAAAGACCTGCACGGTCCATCCAGTCTGCCCAACAAGATAAATTCATATGTGCTACTTTTTATTTGTACCTGTCCTCTTCAGGGCACAGACCTGGCCAGCACTATCCCCAAGAAGTATTTGCTTAAGGGCTACTTAGTTTCTGTGACTTTAGGCTCCTTTTACTTAAAAATGTGCAAGCAGTTTAAAGCAGAAATTAGCGTGCACTGTCATATGCCTGCGCCAATAGTTAATGCAGTGGCTTGATATAAAGGGGGTAAATGGGGCCGACTAGACTATGCAAACCATAAGAATCTGACCGATTGAACAAAGGAGCTGTTTGTACACAGGTTCCACATCATCACTTATGAACCTACATTGTCATGACTGCGAGCATACCCTTTAAATCAGTTAAGATGGTTGCCTTTTCAACAATGAACTGACCTTCCAGGAATACTAGTCTCCTAATACTGGTGATAAAACCAAAACGGTTAAATGATTTAATCGAAAGGAATACCATTCTGTAAATTGAACTTTCCCATAACTTAATTTTTTTTCAACAAAGTATTTGTGTGTAATCACACAGGTTATAGATGCAGTTCTTTTGATCCTTAATTTAGTGGTCGACTTCATTACCCAACACAAAAATACCTGGTTACCTGTGACACAATGAAGTCAGAGAGATGATTACATGTTATCTCAGATAGGGTAGGAGTGAATAAACATGTCCTGTTGCAGTATGGTATGGACTGAAAGTCAAGGATACCTCAAACCAGTGGTGTGCTGGAGCCGGCTTGCTCCGGCTCACAAGAGCCGCTTGTTAAATTTTGACAGCTCTTGCGAGCCGGTTGTTCTTGGGGGCAAGCCGGCTCCATTACAGGAGGTAAGCATGGCAGGAGGGCGCCATCACAGGCCATGCTTACCTCCCCTCCCGCTCCCAAACATGTCCAATGATGTCCTTCGCCCCCCCCACCCTCCCCTCTCGCTCCCATCCGTCACTTTCTATTACCTCCCTCGAAGCGCCACCTTATTTAAAGCCCTGCTGCCCGTCTCCAGCCTTCCCTGCTTGTGTCTGATGAGTTTGTGCCCTTAGTCCCGCCTTCTGACGTCATTTCCTTTTTCCGCGAAGGCGGGACTGAGGGAACGAACAAACTCATCAGAAGCAATCAGGGGAAGGCTGGAGACGGGCAAGCAGGGCTTTAAATAATGCGGCGCTTCGACTGAGGTAATACAAAAAGATGTATGGGAGCGGGAGGGGAGGGTGGGGGCGACGGAGAATCGCTGGACATTGATGGGAGTGGGAGGGCAGGGGAGGGAGGAGAATTGCTGGGCATGGATGGGTAGAGGGGGGCAGGGGAGAGGAGAGAATTGCTGGGCATGGATGGGTAGAGAGGGGCAGGGGAGAGAGGAGAGTTTCAGGACATGGATGGAGGGTCGGGAAGGGAGAGAGAAGAAATGCTGGACATGGAGGGAAGATAGAGGAAGGAGATTAGATGAGGGAAAAGGAAGTGAGGAGAGAAACTGCACATGGATGGAGAAAATAGGCAGAAGCTGGATCCACTGTACAGTCAAGTCTGTGGGGGACCAGAAATGAAGAAGAAAGGAGGAAAGAAAAGAAATAAATGGAAAGGAAGCCCTGGAAACGGAGTCAAAGGAACAGAGAGAGAGCAGCAGAATCAGATACTGGGCCAGCATGATCAGAGAAACAAAGTCCCCAGACAACAAAGGTAGAAAACAATTTTATTTTCATTATAGTGTTTGGAATATGTCCACTTTGAGAATCAGGTGCTGAACGTTAAAAGTTTATATTTATTTACTTATTTACGGCATTTTATCCCATATTAAACATGAATTAGATTGGAACCTGGGATCATTTAATTTTTCTTTCCTGGAGAGAGTAATGCATTCCCCCCCCCCCCCCCCCCCCCCCCCCCCGGCTATAGCCAGCTCTGCAATTTTTTTTTTTTGGGGGGGGGGGCAGAGGTGGACCGGGGAGAGAGAGCCTGTTAAAAATTTACCAGCACACCACTGCCTCAAACTGATTTCAAATTTACACAGGGTAGCAAACCCAGATTTCAAAACAGATGAAATATGGGCAGAAAAGGTCAACTTTGAATCAAAAATTACACCTAGATCCTTAAATTGGGACACTGGTTGAACTGGAGTACCAAATAATACACGGACTATGGAAGGTGGGGATGCATGACCAATAATCCAGCAGGCCGTGGTTTTATGTGGATTCAGGACAACGTGGTACTCTTTCAATCATACCGAAACATCACCTAGACATTTCTGAAGTAAAGACAAGTCCAGAGAACTAATTGAAGTGCAATGAAAAATGAAAATACCATCTGCGTAGACATAGCAGCTCAACCCTGCTGCTTGAACCAGAGAAACCAGTGGACTCAAGTAAAATGTTGGCTCCAATAGGGGAGAGAATAGAGCCTCGTGGGATTACTGAGCAATACATATACCAGCATGTCTATGTAAATATTGCCATCAAATTTGGTGTTTAAACAGTCTTGATCGGTTTTATACACTAGGAATTTGAGCCCTACCTAAGAGCTTAGGAATTGTAGAGGTAGTTTTTAAGTATAAATGCAGTTCCAAATAAAACTGACTATAAGCGATTCCAAGTGTTTTTTTTTTTCAATATATTAGGTATAATTCCTAAAGGCCCCTATTATGACTGGTACTACTTTTGATTTTTTATTTCTTAGTCTCAGTCCAATTTGTAGATTGTTGCATTTTGTGATTTTTTTTTAAGTTCACACTCTTCTACTCAACTGTCTCCTGGATTAGACATAATGAACCATACAAGTTCTTCTTCTATTACTGTTATATATGGTGTATTATATTCCAAATTACGGTTTATCTGACTTTTTAAATAAATAGTCCCATAAAATTTTCTCTCTCCTTTTCTGACTTTTTCCTTGATTGCATGTTCTCTTTCATACACTTAAAAGCCAAATATTTATTTAGATTGTAAGCTCTCTTGAGCAAGGACTGTCCTTCCCCTTGTCTAAACTTGTACAGCGCTGCGTAACCCTGGCAGCGCTATAGAAATGCTAAGTAGTAGTAGTAGTAGTAGTATTCAAGTACTGTTATGTTGCTTTGAAGTACTGTTATGTTGCTTTGAACAAATCTATACAATTAATTCTATGATCCACTGGTTCATCTTTTAGTATCTGCACAAATCTTTCTTATTTTTGCTCTCATACCACTTTTTTTTGCATGATTTGTTCTTCTGCTGCAAAAATGACAGCCTCAGTTTCTTTTCTTAATGATCCAGTTTGCAAGCACTGCCATGTTTCTTTTTTGTCTACACGTCCATATAGATTTGTTTACACAGATATATACATTTACATAGATATGCTGTTACGTATTGTTTAATAAATGTGATCAGGCGTAGGAGAACACAAGTCTAAAACCTTATGCCAATTAGAAAATATAAATAAAGTATCAAAGCATATAAATATTATCTGGGCTCAAAACAAGATTTACATTTATGCAAGAAACACAAAATGATGTGTAATCATTCTATATGAAAGAAAGAGGCCGATATTACATCTTCAGTGAAAAGAGCTTCATTTCAATGCCCCTATTTCTAAACCTGGTCTTACCTACAGTGCTGTGTGTAGTAAAGTATGGTTGTTTAGGGAAAAAATCTGAGTATTACTGTAACCTTTGGCCTCTCCTTTAAGGAAGCCAAGTGAATTCACAACAAAGGCAGCTTCCTATCCTACTGAAGATATTTTATAGACAGATAGATAGGAATAAACTCGAACACACACTTAGGGATCCTTTTACTAAAGTGCAAAGCACTTTAACACACAAATTAACATGAACTGTTAGGACATGGCTGCAGTAACAGTTATGTGGCGGCTTCACACTTAGCAGGTGCTAATTCATTCATTAGGGCAATTTTATTAAAGAGCTAGGTTTAGAGGCCAAGTAGGTGAATACATATACGGGTTTTTTTTTATAAAGATGCATATGTACACATATGTCAAACAAAATGGCTAAAATTGCACCTTGAATACAGCTGTGGACATTTACACCTTGTGATAACAGTTCATAAATACACATGTAAGCATATTCACCTACAGTAAAAAGCACGCACATTCATGCCATTGCACATACATCTCCTGCCACTATAAGACCCATTCTAGTTCATCTGTTGCCACAGGCACGTAAAAGTGGCTCTATATAAAATTAACCCTGCAAAATGCATGGCATGGAAAAGGAGCACAGACATGGACTGTGCCTTGTGGTTACACATTATCACTCAGCAAATAATGCAGACCACTTAATGCCACCTCTAAGCCACAGATGGAAATACAAGTGCTATTTCTTTAATTTTTATCAAGTGCCTTTTATACAAGTTGGTAAGGTCATACTGAAGTTGATGTCTTCATAAATCGTACAAACAATTTTATTATGCCACAAGCATACAATGAAGAAAAATAATTATGTACATTGTTCATCTACAACTCTCAGCAAACAAGCAATATTTCTCAAAATACACCATCCGTTCCCAAAAGGGATTACAAAAGAAATACTTGACTCATCAGGGGTTCTACTTTCTGTGCTGATAGCAAAGGCATCAACGAATCTGGTTCAAAGGTGGAGCACGAGAAGGTTAATTGACTTGGTCATGGTCACACAAAATGCGGTGTGAGAGAGCAGATTGAAAATGTGGTCTCTATGTTCACAGATCTGTGCTGATGATGCCAATTGATGTAACAAAATTAAGCATCACTGCACAACAAGGGGTCCAGTTAATGTGAGCTATCTTGTGCCAGGTATCACCTGAGGTGTTATAAATCTGACAGCCACTTTGAGAAAAGTAAGCTGATCAAACAGCAGAAGAAAAAGACAGACAGAACAACAGCAACTAGAAGAGAGGACACCGCAACCTGTAAGCCTGAAGATGACAGCTGTAAAATTTCTTAGTGTATACCTTGATGGCTCATCAAGGATTTGCTAACAGCCCCATTACAAAATACTGGGCAAATGTCTCAACAGTTGTACCAATAAGAAACAGATATGTGCATTAGACTGGGGGCTCAATTAATGACTATTGCTTTGCTGGGCAACAAATCCCTATTAATATAGAGTTGCCAAACATCTGCTTACAATTTTGAGCTAACAGTAAACACAGCACAGAGGGTCAATTGGGTCAATTAAGGTCTATGTGCAAATCTACCGCTTCAAGTTTCTAGCTAGAATATTTCTTACAACCTTGATGCTTTTTCAGGAAATAGGTTTAATAGCAAAATTACATCCATTTAGAATGTGATTTTTTTATAATAACAAACCCTGATCATACCATCTCTACATCACCAAATAGCCTCTTTTCCTTTTCACTTCATACCTACAGCACACTAAGTGAGCTCAGTGGCACGAGGCATCTCAACAGGGCTATGTCGTAGTACTTGATTCTGTATTTATGTCGTGTAGAACGGCCAGGGAAAGTCTTTGAGCTGATCCACTAACACAGGGACAGTACACCATGCAAAGAAGTAGGGCTTGATTCCCAGGGTAGGTTTTCTATTGCCCTAATCAACTGGAGCCAGAGATACTGTGGAGACCCAGGCACCCTAAAATAGCAATACCTAGTGGAGGGAACCTTGGTGCATGGCCCACAGCTGAGAACTGCCACTGCAAGAGCAGGGTTAACTGGGAGAGAATACAAAATACAGGTAAACCTCCAAGTAGTTAGTTGTAAAAAGAAGTCAAGGATCTTAGCCCAGTGAATTTCCTCAATCTGTACCTCTAAAGTATTTATGTTCTGTCCGTCTGCAAGATATTGAGTAGATCATAAAAGGTACATGCACAATAAAATAAAACACAGTAATATACAGACAAGAAACCTGATAAGACTGCTTTAAAAAAGGGCTTTAAAACTTGTTTCTAAAGGATAACTTTCTTTCAGCTGTAATCTTAAATGGTAGATCAATCCACATTTTAGGGCCAACAAAAAAGAAACCTCATACACAAGTGGGGAGCCTGCGAACAACAGAGGCTGTAGGAATAACTAACAGCCCTTACTAGTTAAAGAGTAAGGTACACAAACTTTTAAGATGTTAATATGAGAGACAACTCAGGCAAGGGAAAAAGAAACAGCATTTTATAAATTAAACACACATTTAAACCAAGCATGCAATTTCACAGGAAGCCAATGTAATTCATGGAGTACAGAAGTAACATGATCACAACAGTTTGGTTCCACTAATCACTTCAGCTGCTGCATTTTGTGTAACTGCATGGGACGAACAGCAACATCAACCAAAACAAAACACGTGGCAAGACTAAATCCTACACAATCAGGTTAAAACCTGTTGGGTTAAAGTGTACTCTCTGTTCTGCCCCTGGCAGCCTTATGCTAGTTTTATAATGCAGTCCTAAAATGTGCTTAAATGCCTTTAAAGTTATTCTCACTTCTAAGGATTTTACTGCTGCAGTCACTTCCTGCAATGATATATGAGCAATGCATTGTGGGTAATGTAGTCTCACATATACTGCAACCACCCCAGCTTGTTTGTATAAAGTTCATTATTCGTGGTCTATTCTCCTACAAAGGCCTCCTCCCTTTCTCAGCCGACCTTGATTCCTTTGTCTACCTGCTGTCATTTCCTGATTATTTCTACTACCTTTTTTCCTGATGGCTCAGCAAGGGTTTGCCCTGTCTCTCCAATCACGGACTGCTGTTTTTAACCTACCCCTCTCTAGACCCCCGCGGGATCCTTCCACACGGAGGTGTATAGAGGGTTTGTTCTTCTAAGATCTTTTTAACCGCCTCCCTGAATTCCAGTGACACCCCTTCCCATGGGTATCTGCGCTGGGGAGGCATCAGAAGGCGCAGTTCAAATCTTATTCCCATGACCACAGCTTTCTGTCTATTTGGATCTAAGTGAATCTTTGGCCATTTATGTTCCCACATAAAATCTATGAAAAATCTATAAGACTGTTTCCATGAAGAATCTTACTTGTGTGTGTGTGTTACTTTGTAAAATAGAAGACAGATAGAGAATAAATTGAAACAAAGACAGAAAACAGCTTAGTAACAGAAATAGTCTTTTTATTCTTACCAAAGTCAAGCTTTAATGTGGTACATTCAATGGACAGATTCTGGATCCAAACGGCCAGAGCCCTGCTCCCTAAGATGCGTTGGGGAAATCTTCCGAAGATTGCTCGGGATGCCCACTTCTTATATAGTATCTGGTCCCCATACAAGTCTATGGACAGGGACTTTTTTTTTCCTAATCTTGCTTAATCAGTGAATCATACTTAACCGCCGGTCAGGTGCCCACCTGCCCCTCCTCTCAAAGATTGCTTAATAGTGCCAATTTCAACACTTTCACTTCCTCTTTTCCAATCCTAAGAGAGAGATCTATGTCTTTATATCTTGTGATACTGAGAGCCATTTTATAAAGACATTCTCCATCTTAAGAACCAAACTCTTTACCATTTTTGTCTCTAATTTCCTCATCTTGAGTGTTACACTCAATTTGAAAGTTGTACCAGGTTTCCTTAAGACTCACCAAGCAGTCCTGCTCATGCAGGTTCTCTGCTATAAGGCCATCAGCTGGTTATCAGGCCTAGTCAGTGCTTTTCAGCTGGTTAGAGCCGTGTAGCTTGGCCCACCACCATTCCAGTGGATAGGTCTCAAGCTAGAACACATATTAACACTGCCTTCTATGAGCACCTCTGCTACCTGGTCTCAAATTCTGTCCCTATTGGTCCTTCTATCTCACCCCTCCTATGATTGTGGGCATTCTTCCTGACCTCTTTGTCGCCACAAGCTCAGATATGGTCGGATGCACATGTTCCTGTTTTCCTGCCATGAACGTGTCTTTTTACCTCCACTCACTCACTCTCTCACAATATTGTACAAATCAGCAGCCCGTCTCTAAACTGCTTTCATCTGCCTGACAACTCTTCTACCTCTGCCATAAAGCGCACCTACGGATTCAGCTTTCAGAACTACGAGTCTTTTCCCTTGGGACAGTAACTTCTGAGAATCTACAAACTATGAGCAAATCAGCTGCATTTATTCAATAAAGTAAATTTCCGAAAAGAAAGAGACTTCAGGTGTGTATTGGTGTGTGGAGGAGTGGCCTAGTGGTTAGCGTGGTGGACTTTGGTCCTGGGGAACTGGGTTTGATTCCCACTGCAGGCACAGGCAGCTCCTTGTGACTCTGGGCAAGTCACTTAACCCTCCTTTGCCCCAGGTACAAATAAGTACCTGTATATAATATGTAAGCCGCATTGAGCCTGCCATGAGTGGGAAAGCGCAGGGTACAAATGTAATAAAAATAAAATAAAATACTTCTTGGATATTAGAGCTTTAAGGATATTATACTTTAAGAGGCCTTGACACTCTCAACCTCTGAAACTCTTAACATCTTCACAACTTTGGCATACTATGATCAAGGCACCTCAATACCACAGCTGGCCCTGAAAGGACATGTTATGGCCTTCCAAGATTACAGGAGGAAGAGATAGATACTCTAGAGCCATATGTATAATCATTGCTTACGTCTCTTCAAGATTTACCAACAACCCATTCTCATAAAACCAGCCATTTTTTTAATCAAAACAATTAAGAAACTTTATCAATGTTATCACAAAGTGAAAAAAAAGAGGAAAAAAAAAGGTTAAATATTGACATACATTCTAAAATGGATTCACAGCTCATGCAATGGGACCATGCAAATATTTTTAAAAGCTTGCAGATTAAAAAGGAGGAACCCTGACAGATGCCTCTGAGCATCTCGGAGAAAGTAGATCTTACCTGCTAATTTGCTTTCCTTCTGGACCAGCCCAGAAAATGACTGACGGGGTTGTGCACACCTTCCTGCAGGTGGAGACTGAGAACTGTGACTCTCGTGAGAGCCAATAAAAACCCTGGCCAGCTAGAAGTAGATTCAGTATCATCTTAAAGCAGGAGAGAAACGGAAAGAGTAACATCTCTGCAACTGGCGAACTTGGAACAGCCACTCATAAAAGTCTTTTTCATTTTTTTTTTTTAAAAGATACAGTACAAAGAAGCAGTTCTACAAAGTACAGAAGTAATGCCACACTGGGAAAGACCAAGGGTCCATCGAGCCCAGCATCCTGTCCACGACAGCGGCCAATCCAGGCCAAGGGCACCTGGCAAGCTTCCCAAACGTACAAACATTCTATACATGTTATTCCTGGAATTGTGGATTTTTCCCAAAGAACCAAAGGAATCCGATAAAATAAAATAAAAACTCAATACTACAATCAGCAAGAACACAAAAAGCATAGATGAGGGAGGGGTCTGGGCCAGTCCCGAGGGACTAAAGCAAAGCAAATTAGCAGGTAAGATCTAATTTCCCCTTTCCCTTTCTAGGAGTAGACTAGTGGTTAGTGCAGTAGACTTTGATCCTGGGGAACTGAGTTCAATTCCCACTGCAGCTCCTTGTGACTCTGTAACCCTCCATTGCCCCTGGTACAAAATAAGTACCTGAATATATGTAAACTGCTTAGAATGTAGTTGCAAAAACCTCAGAAAGGCTGTATATCAAGTCCCATTTCCCTTTCCCTCTGGACTGGCCCAGAAAATGACTAATGGGAAGTAACAGAGAAGAGCATTTAAGGTAGAGATCCTAATAATCCCGCTGTAAGTACACGTGCACCAAAAGCCGCATCCTGACACTGCACTTTGATGGTGCCAAAAACGGGACCAAAGTACGGCATGCAGTTAAACAGAGCATGCACTTATCCGACGTGCACTTAAATGGAGTGCACTGTATATACAATTCTAATATTACTTCTATTGTTCTTTTCCTCTTCTTCCCACTGGATGCTGTTGTGACGTTAGATACTTAAAATGTGTAGCCAGAGGTAACTGCATGCCAATGAGGCATCAAACTGAAAACACCTGGAGATCTTATTTGCTTGAAAGATGGTAGCCAGGCAACATTAATGCAAGGAACTGCTGTTTTTAATAATAAAGACACACAAAAAATATGTTCATGACATATTATACTATGAATTCTGATTCTGCACTCAGGGTTTGTTGTCATTCAAAGTGGTTTACATAGTATATACAGGTACTTATTTGTACCTGGGGCAATTGGAGGGTTAAGTGGCTTGCTCAGAGTCACAAGGAGCTGCAGTAGGAATTGAACTCAGTTCCCCAGGATCAAAGTCCACTGCACTAACCACTAGGCTACTCCTCCACTAGCAACATTCCATGTAGAAGCCTGCCCTTCCAGATCAGCAATGCGGCTGTGCAGGCTTCTGTTTCTGTGAGTCTGACGTCATGCACGTATGTGCAGGACGTCAGACTCACAGAAACAGAAGCCTGCGCGGCCGCGTTGCTGATATACAAGGGCAGGCTTCTACATGGAATGTTGCTAGTGGAATAGCAACATTCCATGTAGAATCTCAAATAGTAGCAACAGAATCTCAATAGTAGCAACATTCCATCTAGAATCTCCAATAGTAGCAACATTCCATGAAGAATCTCAAATAGGGAAATGGGACTTGATATACTGCCTTTCTGAGGTTTTTGCAACTACATTCAAAGCGGTTTACATATATTCAGGTACTTATTTTGTACCAGGGGCAATGGAGGGTTAAGTGACTTTTGCCCAGAGTCACAAGGAGCTGCAGTGGGAATTGAACCCAGTTCCCCAGGATCAAAGTCTGCTGCACTGACCAGTAGGCTACTCCTCCACTCTATAATGCCAGGCGAACTAGAATTAAGACTTTACCACCACCACAACAAAAAAGTTAGCTTTCTATTTGCAACCTTGAGAAGGTACACTGCATCGTGCATGAACAAATGTCATTAGTGTCCTACTTAACTAAACAGCAGTCAAATCTGAGAGCAAACAGCAGTAATTACAGTCTTAAACCCAATAACTGGTCCTGTCAATAATCCTTTGACGTTTTCCTGCAGGCTCCCACCTGCTTTAGAAAATGTCTCCCCATCTAGCAATATACATGATAGGTTAGTATTGCCAAACTGAAGCTTGGGAGCAGAGGTGATCCATTGACAGTACAGAATTTTTAAAAACCCACACCTGAATATCGCTGTCTGTACTGAGAGAATTCCAAATCAGGAAGCTGAAACTTTGCAAGCTAATATCCAAGTATTTGAACTTAAGGGACATGTTCAAATTACCATTTTTTTTTTTAAAGATTTTTAACAGCAGACTGTGCCCCTGAAGTTTTCACATTTGTTTCAACAGAATTAGTAGAAATTATATATCAAAGCATTCAGAAGCACGGCAATTTGAAATCTGAAAATAGCTCTTTGCAGGGAAAAGGAATTAGGAGTTGTTATGCAAGATAATCCTGTTGTTCCCTACTGCCCAACAATTTTGAAGTGCAATAATAGAAAGGCAGTATGGCAACCATAGAAACTTTTAATAGATCAAGTGGTCAAAGGAAGCCCAATGCGGCCATGTTTCAGCAAACTGTCTGCATCAGGAGATGAATCCTGCAAAACACATATATAATAACTATACATGAACACAAATAGATCTAAGAAAGAAAAAGCTTTAGAATAAAATGTGAATAATATGTACCTCCACAAACTTTAAATAATCATTGCTTAATAAATAGAAATCTTGGAATAAAACCCCTCTACTCATGTAACACCACAGTGCAGAGCTCATCAACATACAATAACTGGGATGGACTGCAATGGGTCTCAAAACAAATTATTAGTGAATAATTGAAATCTGAAAAACTGGGTCTCTTCAATACACAAAAAAAAAATCTCTGTTTGTTCATTTAAACTATTTACCAAAGTCTAAAAAACTGAAAACTCTTAAGTGCCAAGGTTAGCCTTGAACTGGTACATAAGTACATAAGTACATAAGTAATGCCATACTGGGAAAAGACCAAGGGTCCATCGAGCCCAGAATCCTGTCCACGACAGCGGCCAATCCAGGCCAAGGGCACCTGGCAAGCTTCCCAAACGTACAAACATTCTAGACATGTTATTCCTGGAATTTTGGAGTTTTCCAAGTCCGTTTAGTAGCGGTTTATGGACTTGTCCTTTAGGAAACCGTCCAACCCCTTTTTAAACTCTGCTAAGCTAACCGCCTTCACCACTTTCTCTGGCAACGAATTCCAGAGTTTAATTACACGTTGGGTGAAGAAAAATTTTCTCCGATTTGTTTTAAATTTACTACACTGTAGTTTCATCGCATGCCCTCTAGTCCTAGTATTTTTGGAAAGCGTGAACAGACGCTTCACATCCACCTGTTCCACTCCACTCATTATTTTATATACCTCTATCATGTCTCCCATCAGCCGTCTCTTCTCCAAGCTGTATAGCCCTAGCCTCCTTAGTCTTTCTTCATAGGGAAGTCGTCCCATCCCCGCTATCATTTTAGTCGCCCTTCGCTGCACCTTTTCCAATTCTACTATATCTTTCTTGAGATGCGGCGACCAGAATTGAACACAGTACTCAAGGTGCGGTCGCACCATGGAGCGATACAACGGCATTAGAACATCCTCACACCTGTTTTCCATACCTTTCCTAATAATACCCAACATTCTATTCGCTTTCTTAGCCGCAGCAGCACACTGAGCAGAAGGTTTCAGTGTGTTATCGACGACGACACCCAGATCCCTTTCTTGGTCCGTAACTCCTAACGTGGAACCTTGCATGACGTAGCTATAATTCGGGTTCTTTTTTCCCTGGTGGTTTCAAGGTGGACTCCCTAATCAAGCTGCTAATCTGCTTCATGGCATTAGTTTAGTCCTAAGAAAAATGTGATACTGAAGTACTCTGAACCTACTACATGACAAAAAAAAAAAAAAAAGACAGCCCAGCAAAGCACCTAAGTCTGAAAACATTTCACATCTCCCTTTTAAAAAAAAAAAAAAAAAATACTTTATCATATCTATAAGCATTCTAGATACGTATGTTTTAGCTGTGAATACATGCCAAAGATGTAGTACAACTTGACTCTTGCAATCTCCACCCCCCCCCCCCCCCCCCCCATGTCATTAGGCCTTCTGCAGCACAACGTGTCATTTGAAGATGGTTCCTAGTAGTTTAGCTGAGCTGAGACAGGACAGAGCATTTTTCCCTGGTTAAGTTGGCAGGGCACTGAAAGCTGAGTGGTAGGTGTGCTAGAACTGCAAATGGGAGTGTTTCAGGTCCAGAATAGTGGCTGCGTGTACAAACACAGCAGAAGGAAAAGCCAACCTGAAGAGACCATGAACCCCTAAAGTTCCACGCTTGTATCAATGTGCTGGGAATGGACAAGAGCAGTACAGGTTCCAGGGCCTCTAGTGGTCCTCTGAGTGAATAGCAGTTATTACATTGGGGCTGGCTCCTATGTGACATTGAGGTGGAGGTGAGAGAAAAGCCCATCAAGGAGCTGGACCATGTCAGTGTTTCCAGATTTCCCTGTCCTTTTTTCCCCTAACCAAGAAAACCGAACTTAGAACTGCCACTGATTCACCAGTGTCTCATATTCAGATATGCTCAAGAAATAGTTTCAAACTGTCTTTCAAATTATATTTTTAGTAAGGTAAGTACTAACTTTAACCCCTGGAGAACCATCTTACTATAAAGAACTTATTTGTTAGGAAAAGAAAAATCTGATGCATTGGAACACAGAAGATGTTTTTCACCTTTATTTGATTCCATGCCTTACAAAAAAAATTGCCCAAGGCAAGTTACGGCTAAAACCGTATTCAATAGAAGATAGTTCACTAATACCTTTTGCAAGCTGTTATGTGGATCAGACTTCAAGAAGCTTTAGAATTCATATAAAACGACCAATGGATTGTTAAGGGTAGGAAGAAATAGCACATTGTTTAGCATCTAATCATCTGTTTTGAGGATCTCAGTGTTTTGTCATCGATTATATTTCAAGTAACCCTAGAGGAGGTGATTGTAAAAAATAGTTACAATTAAGGGAACGAACCTAGATTTATAAGTTAAACACTGTACTGCCAAGAGGTCTGAATTCAGTCATAGAATGAGTAACATAAAAGTTCACCAATCAGAGATCAGTTAATACCCAACTGGGTTATGGGCAATCGCTAAAGACACTTGGCTGCTATTTTTTGTGGCCCGAGACACTTGTTTTGGTTATTTTAACAGTATTAGATTGTATTCTTAGAAACCAAAAACAAGCATACAATCAATGTCTGTCAAATCTATGGCACACTTATATGATAAGAAATACCAATAGTTCATCACAACATAGAAGGATTTCACAATTCACATCAAACTGTTAAGTTTTTTTCCCCATTTGTAAAAAAGGAAGTGGTGTGGTTCCCCTTGAAACTACAGGCTTTCATGATATAAAAAGGGGTAGGGGAAAGAACTGAAAAAGTCCCATTATCCACAAAAAAAATATATAGATGCTTGATATGTCAGTGAGGAGGATAATAGTTTGAAAACTCTAACCAGCTTTATAGATGGAAATCTTAGTATTAACTGTTTCTGCGCTCTTGTTACTATAGGTAGCCAATGGAGCTTGTAAAAATAAAGAGTGATTGATTCATCTTCACACAGTAAATAAATTACTTTGATTTCTAAATTCTTAATTGTTTGTAGTTTAATTATAGTTTTTGTGCAGCCCATATAAATGACATTACAATAATCTATCTCAGACAATAGCAATTGCACTACAAGTCAAAATATTTTTGAAAAGACCTCAATTTCTTTTAAGGGAAGAGAATAATTTTTTACTATCTTATTTTACTCACTTCACCGTAGGAAGCTGATTATCCACTTCTTCGCCAAGAATACAAGGAGAGCTCAAAACTGAACTTATTTCCTATTTAAAAAACCTCTTTACCCTGGATATCTTTGCCTGGACCTAACCACAAAAATTTAGTTTTCTCTTGGTTAAGTTTTGGTAGGTCGAAGACACAACATTCTATTATTTCCAGACATTGCTTACTGCCTCTAAACATTTCAGAGCTCTCTTTAGATACTGGTACTAACACCATAATATCGTCACAACGAAGACTGAGGTTATTAGCTCAAGAACTGAGGTGATTAATTGATGTTTGGTTTACAATAGCCAATAAGGGCAAAAAGAATATGTAGGAGGGATATGAGGATTAATGAGGGGTGGGGGGGGGTCACATGTCTGGTAGCGTGTGTGTAGAGTTGCATGTGCACAATGGGTGTGGGGTGTTTGGTTACATGATATCTGTGTGTGTTGTATTGGGGCTGTGAGGTGTGGTTATGTGATATATGTGGATGTGTAGAGGCATGGACACGTTGTGGGCAGGTAAGTAGCATGTGCATGTTGGAGAGGCAAGGTTGCACATGAAAAAGGTATGCAGCTCTAGTGAACTATTTCACACTCAGTGCTGGTACTCAGATCTTCTGCATTTCTGGAGTCAATGAAGACCTAAAATCTGCATTCCACAAACTATGAAGTATGGTAATGTTAACCTGCAGCTAACAGAAGACTTACTGCTCACTGTAAAACCTCATAGCTAAATGTCAAGCACAGATCAGGAATAAATGCTGCTCCCAATCTTCAATGTAATTATGCTCCCAACTTTGAGAGTTAGGCTCCTAAATTGGCCTCTCAAAATTTACTAAGGTTGTGCGCCTAGCTTTGGGGCCCTTTTACTAAGCTGCAGTTAAGCGTTAGCACACACTTATCACAGCTTAAAATGGCTTACCTCAGGATGCACTCGGGTGTCCTGCAATAAATTCCAAATCTGCATGCTAATCGGGGTGCTAGTAATTTTATTTTACTGGAGGGGGTGTGTTAGGGGGTAGAGAGTGGGCATTCCTGTGTTAATCAGTTAGTGCAGGATTACCACGTGAGCCCTTGCTGCCTACAAAATAGGTGTTGGTAAATGCTTTTTTAATGGTCACGTGCTAATGGCAACATTAGTGCAAATCCATTAATTTAAAAAAAAAAAATGGAAAGTGAGCCATTCCCAAAAATGGACAGTGCGTGGGAAAAAAAAAAAAAACCATGTAAAGGTGCACTAAGACCACTTTTTTTTTTTTTTAAACCACAGCTTAGTAAAAAGGACCCCTTTATACTCAATATTTCATTAAGTTCCTACATTTAGGAGCATAAAAAGAAGTGGCAGCTGGGGCAGATTTAGAACGGGGAAAAATAGTTATGAGCTTAGAACTGATTTTCACTACTAGTTCATAAATGTAGGCAAATTAACAGCAGGCATAAGTTTATAAGGATTTTTAAAAACTCAAATGAAAATTAATTTTCAGCTGAAAATTTAGGCTCCTCATATTGGCTTAAAATGGGGTAGAAATGTAAAGAGCTCCGCTTTTCCTGAATAATGGCCCTGTTACTTTTCAAGACCATCTCTACTGGATGGGGGGGGGGGGGGGGGGGAGAGAGACTCTTCATACATCTTTTTAAGCTGCTTACTGAAATGGTTTTGCATATGGTGTTGCCTTTACTAAAGAAAATTTAGATGAAAAGTTATAATACAAAAAAACAATGCATTCTGTCATGAGCAAAAGCAACTCCTATTAAGCCTTTGAGATGTTCTCCCACCCCCCTCAGGAAGCATTTTTATAGTAACCATGAGAGGGCTAAGAATATGTGCACTGAGAAACCTTACACTCCCCAACACACTTAAAGACACTTGAGGCCAAAGGATATGAGGTGTTATGACTGAAGATTGCATGTGAGTACAAAATCAGATTGTTAAAATATTTTCACTTGCAGTGTAATTGGAGGGAAATTAGTCCAGTGGGAGTTGGAGAAAAGGGGGCAGAACACTGATTTTATAATTGCATCACTTAAGGTCAATGTCACATAATCCTTGCAGGTACAAGCTTGCAAGACAGACAATCATTTGATTATCTGAAAGCAAAAATTAGCCTTTGACATGTGGCAGATGAAACATCAAGGTTGCTTTATCACATCCTACACACAGCTCCCCTGAAAGAAGTTCCTAAGATTTTAAGAGATGATGAGTGACCCTGTCTGTGTAAATCAAAAGGTTATTGCTACTTTCTTAACACAGTAGAGATTGTACACTCCTTTAGCACTCAGTAACACAGAAGTTGAAATAATATTTTACCAATTATATGAACCTTCTACTGAAATTACAATTTTTGTCCATTGACATACGGCTAAAAGTGACAAAATTCAACGACTCCCAGACATACACATTTCTCAATATTAATAAAGCCCAACTCCCCGTCCCATCAAGGCATATAGGTGGCAATTCTATAACGTGGCACCTAATAAAGCCACAAATGTTCAGCACCAATTCTCTTAACAGCCTTAGAGCACAGTGTTTATATTTCTTAACAACACTTTGATTGTCTTGTATAACTCCTCACAATGTAATCCATAACCAAGTTGTAACAAATTGTATTTCCATCATTCATATCGTATTGTAAGCCACACTGAGCCCGCAAAGAGGTGGGAAAATGTGGGATACAAATGCAATAAATAAATAAAAATAAATAAAATTAACCCACTACAGAATACTAATGCAAATCTGATTTGGCGTGCTGAACTTTAGGCACTGCTGTGCCAGGTCAATAACTGGCATAAGCTCACACACCTATGTGCGCCTTAAAATGCATGCAACAGATGCAACCAAATGTCTTTAGCAGATTCGCGCCTTTCTGAAGCCCTGATGCAACCATACATCTTCAGTTTGTGTATGTACAATTGTGATCTGCCAAGGACTTTAGGACTGAGCAAAATATAAGTTTTTAAATAAATACAGTATTCTATAAAAGTTGTGCATAATGCAAGGTGGTATGACCATAGTATACCAATAGGTATGGCGCAATTATGGTTACCCACTAAAGTTTCCAACACTAGATCACCACTGCTGACAACTATATATCATATAGCTACACCACCTAGCAGGGATTGTGTGTGAACGAGGGAAAAGTCTCAACTACTACGGCAGTCTTCACACATCAGTGTTGGTTTGACTGCACGTAGAAAAAGTCATCACAGACTTAAAAACCCTCAGTGTTTTTTTCAATTTTTTGTAGACACAATTTTTTAAATTTTTCTTTTCTTTTTTTCAATTGATAAAAAGAAAAAATTTAAAAAAATTTAGTGTCTACAAAAAATTGAAAAAAACACTGAGGGTTTTTTAGTCTGTGATGACTTTTTCCACGTGCAGTCAAACCAACGACTTTTCCCTCGTTCACATATAATCCCTGCTAGGTGGTGTACCCACTAAAGTGACATGTGCCAAATTTATAGAATAATGACTAGCACTTAAACCTACCATGGTGCTAATCACACGTTAATTGCAGCTTTTCTATAAACTTAGTGCCTTATAAAATTGCTTTTATAGTGCTTTACACGGTAACAGTAAACCACAGTAGATAATGACCAAACTGTGTCATGTAGTCTGCCCAATTTAGATCCATCTTTTTAAACAGATGTGCTCAAAATATTTCCCCAACACAACTCAAACATCAACTCCCCTTTTACTCCCATCTTCCATCCAACCTCTCTCCTCTGTTCCAAATAAAACCTAAATCTAATCACTACGTTGGCCTTCCCATGCCTTTCTGAAGCCCTGATGCAACCATGTAGCATTCAGTTTTGGGTTGGTACAACTGCGACTCAGTGCAGATTATACCAATGTGCTTTATATCCATCTTCTTGTCACTATGGTTCCTCTGTTTACTGAAACATGAATAAAACCCCAAAATGACCAATAATCACCTTTACAAATAAAACGAAGTGATGATATAGAAATTTTTACAGTAATTACTAGTTATTTTATTTTTATTTTCCAAGTTTCTATACCACTAAAAAAAAAAAAACTTGGTGGTTTACAAAATACAAATATATTGTATTATGTGTTGATGTTTCATATCATGCTGAAATGTTAAATGTTCAGCTACCAGATGTAATCAGGGGCGTATCTGCGTGGGGCCACAGGGGCCTGGGCCCCCGCAGATTTCGCCCTGGGCCCCCCTACCATCGACCCTCTCCACCTCCCCATCCCGCCCGCCCGCCACCAACCCGTCGCCGATCTTTGCTGGTGGGGGACCCCAAGCCCCCGCCAGCCGAAGTCCTCTCTTCCGTGCAGGATGCAAGTTGCAACGCTTCCTGTTCTTCTGAGTCTGACGTCCTGCACGTACAACGTGCAGGACGTCAGACTCAGAATTTGGAACTCAGTCTGACATCCTGCGCGTTGTACGTGCAGGACGTCAGACTCAGAAGAACAGGAAGCATTGCAACTTGCAGCCTGCATGGAAGAGAGGACCTCGGCTGGCGGGGGGTTGGGGTCCCCCGCCAGCAAAGGTAAGTGACAGCAGCGGGGGAGGGTTGGCGGCGGCGGGAGGGGGTGGAGAGTGTCATTGGTGGCGAGGGGGGGGCTGGCAGTGGCAGGGGGATCCGGAAATGGCGGGGGGGGATCGATGGCGCCGGGGGGAGGGGTAAAATGTGCCCCCTCCCTCTGGCTCTGGCCCCCCCTACCGCCGGAGTCCAGATACGCCCCTGGATGTAATTAATCATCTATCCTACTCACAATGAAATTAGTGACTAAATTAATTTGCAGTTGTGTCAAACTAACATGAGTAATCTTAAGTTTTCAATCGTGTTTCAAAGATAATGGTTAGCATACAAATGAACACAGTTTTACTGTGAGTGGGGTTACGCGATTAAATCTGGTAGCTGATCACTTGAAATATGGTTCAGCATGAAATACATCAACACATAAATATTATCAGCATCCACAATGTACTGAAATTAACACCAACATTGTTGTATGATCACTTTTTTTTTTTTTTGATTCTCTGTATTTATGCCACACTTTTTTGAATTACTTAAAAAAAAGAAAAAACTCCCCTGCCACCATTTCTGAAAGGCTATTCCAAGGATCACCTGTCCTTTCGATAAAAAAAAGAATATTTCGTGGCTGCAGTTTTACATCATGGCTATTTCTACAACTTCTGTTCAGTTGAAAAAGGTTCAGTGCTTGTGCATTAATATTAAAACTCAATTACCAGACATGCTCTGTGCTAAATGTGTTTGATTTTGGCAATTATGTGACAACTGGTCAGCACACATGGTGACTGAACCAATGAGATCCACTTCACATGAAGTGATTTATAGCACGATTCCAAACACACTTGCTCACAGGTATTCAACACAAATCTCAAGGGAGTTGCTTTATTACAACACTCAAAAGCAAAATATCCTATATAATAAAACTCACCCTCAACGTTCTGAGGACACTCACGTCACAGTCAGGTCCTCCGGGCACTTCCTTCCGGTTCGAAGCCTTCGTGGTGGTGAAGCCACCGAAAACACTGTGTTGGGGCCCCGCCCTCGCGTCAAACGTGATGTCGAGGGCGGAGCAATGTCAGCAGATTGACGGTGGCGTGCCGAGGTCCGCAACAATGGTGGACGAAAGCCGACAGGGTAAGTAGGGGGGGGGAGGACCGGACAGAAACCGTGCTAGCGCCCGTTTCATTGCCGCAAGAAACGGGTATGTTTTACTAGTCTAATATATACAGAGCACTCTGACTTATCATATGAAACGTTTTACAGTGCATGGCGGGCACAAGAATTAATGTTTCCCAGTGGATGCAGTAATTTTCTTTATGTAGAGGGGAGATCTCATGAAAAATCCTGTTAGGTGATGATAGATTATTGTGGAAATGCTGACTACACGAATTTTAAAAGTGGGGGGAAGTTTTAGTAGGTTTTACGATTAGGGTATACTGGTTTTATGGGGAGGGGTTATTTTATTTTAATTTTTTTTTTTTTTTTTTTTTTTTAATATCATTTTTATTAATGACCAAAAGATACAGGTGACAATAAAGTAGGAAAAAAAAAACATTGCATTACAAGTGTGTTCCAATAATCTAATTACATCCATGTTCAACCTGGTCATTTATAATTTTTGCTTTCATAATGTGCCTATCTAACCTCCCCCCCTCCCACCTCCCACCCACCCTCCACCCTGCAAGCTTACCCATTCAGAATTCTACTGCGAGCCATGGGAGTCAAGGTATCCCAGAACAGTAACCAACATTGTAATAGTCGATCTCCTTTTGGGGATGCTAAGTCATTTATTTCCCTACGTTCTAGGGCTCCTAGGGAGATCATAAGGGATCGCCACCGTGGCATGGAAGGGGGTTCCGATGAGATCCAATTCAATAAAATCGTTTTCTTTCCCATAGCAGTCGCCCTGCGTAGGAACGGTAACATACCCCTCCTTCGGTTCCCTCTCACCTTATATTTGTCAAATAAAAGGGTAGGTAAGGGGCACCACTGCAACCCCCAGATACTCGAGACGAATGCACAAAGCTGTGTCCAGAAGACACGGACCTGGGGGCACAACCAGAACATATGTCCCAAATGCGCCCCAGTTCCCGCACACTTAGGGCAGTCATCCAAAGGTCTTAAGGCAGCTCTAAACGCTCTATGTGGCGAAATATACATTCTCATGTTAAATTTATACTGGGATTCCTGCAGTGTCACCTCTCTAAAGGTCTTATACCCCATTGCCAAATTAGCCTGTACCATCACTCCAGTAATAGAACAGCCCAAGTCTCTAGTCCAGGCCCCAGCAATCTGATCATATGATATCTCCGGGCAAAGCTCTTTGAGTTTAAAATGATAGAATTTTAGAGGAACCGAAAGCTGCGCCTCCAAATCTAGCAAATCTGTAATTTGTCTTCGTCTCTGTGAGGTCAACGACGCTCGGGGGAGGGAGGCAATGTAATGGCTCAATTGTAAGTAGGAAAGGGTAGCCTGTGCTGGAAGTCCAACATTCTCACACAAATCCTTGAAGGACTTACATTTGCCTTCTTTTGTTAATACTTGAAACAGGAATATTATCCCCCCCTCCCTCCATGTCTGAAAAGTCTCAGTATCCGTGCCCACTGAAAAATCTACATTGCCACCAATCGGTAGGAAGGGGGAAGAGTGGCACTCGAACCCTCCAGCTTTGCCCAGCCATCGCCATGCACGTCTCAGCGGCGTGAAAAGAGGAGCATATCCTTTGGCGGTGGGTGCTTTGCCAACTGGTGCATGCAACCAATAGCTAAAGTGATATTTGCTCACTAGTTTAGTTTCAGGAATGGGAAAGGAAAAAAAGGATGTGCCCCTAAACCAATCCGTAAGATGTCTCATGCAACCCGCCACTGACATACGTTGAATGCTGTGTACACCCAATCCTCCCTTTTGTATTGGAAGGTATGTTTGTTGTAGTGTAGCCCTGGGTCTTTTCCCATTCCATAGATATCTAGCTAGTAATCTGTGTAGTTTCCGCTCGTCTTTATATAAGAAGAATAGAGATAGCACCTGGACCACATATAGCCATTTCGGAACCAGGACCATATTGTACAGAGCTGCACGCCCCCACAAGGACAGGGGAAGGCGCTGCCACATTTCTAAAGTGTGTTGAGTCTCTTTCCACAAGGGGGCTAAGTTGATTTTATAAAGTTGCGTGAGCGATGTTGGCAATCTGATCCCCAAGTAGACCAAGTAATCAGCAGTCCACTTCAACGGGAACCTTCCCTCCCAGCGCTCCCGCACGGAGAGAGGTATTGGTAGCACCTCGGACTTCTGTGAGTTAAGTTGGAACCCCGAGTAATATCCGAATTCTGCTATGTGATCTAAAGCTATTGTCAACGATGTCTGAGGTTGTGTCAGTACTAGGAGAATGTCATCTGCATAAGCCAATACTTTAACATGAAGCTGTGGTAGCTGAACTCCCTCCACCTCTGGGTCTTTTATAATATTGCGCAGCAGGGGCTCCAAGTATATCAAAAACAGAAGTGGGGACAGGGGGCAACCCTGTCTCGTGCCCCGTCTTACCAAAAAACGTGGAGAACACATTCCATTCACTAAGACTCTGGCTCCAGGATCCGTATATAGTGTATCAATTGCATGCAAATACCACCCGGACAACCCTATGTATTTAAGTGTTTGAAAGAGATAGTCCCAATTCACTTGGTCAAATGCTTTAGTAGCGTCCAGGCCTGCCAACATTAAGGGATGACCCGTGGCTTCCGCATACGCCACTGCCATCAGGGCCCTACGGACATTGAGACCTGGGTGTCTCCCCCGCACGAATCCCACCTGATGGTCCCCTACTAAAGCCGGGAGATGTATAGCCAGCCTGTCAGCAAGGACTTTAGCTAAAATTTTTACATCTACATTGAGAAGAGATATTGGCCTGTAAGACCCTGGCAGGTCGGGTGGTTTACCCGGTTTCGGGATGAGAACAATTAAGGCTTCATTCGAATCCCTGGGCAGTCTCCCCACTCCCACAGCTGCTTCAAGGTGAAGTGTCAGGGGAACACTCAGTTGGGTCGACAATAATTTATAGTATTCTGTAGAGAAACCATCCAGGCCCGGAGATTTTCCCAAGGACAAACCCTTGATCGTTTGTTGAATCTCTCGGGCCTGGAGGGGAGCATTCAACTGATCCCGGACCACCTGTGGCAGTACCGGGAGGCCCGCGTCTCTCAAATAATCATCCAATTTTGGTCCCCCCTGCTGCGCCTCCGGTTGGTATACTCGGGAAAAATAATCTCTGAATATGGTCAATATATCCTTAGGGCAAGATTTACGGGAACCATCAGGTGCCAACACCGTAGAAATAAATGTCTTCTCCGACCAGGCCTTTGCAACTTTAGCTAGTAATTTCCCAGGTCTATTACCATATTTGAAATAGTGATATTTACGGCCAAAAGCTTGCCTCTTGGCCCGTTCGTGGAGTAGTGAGTCTAGGGCCACCTGTGCCGCAATCACATTGTCATAATTGGTCTGGGTTCTACATCGTATGTGCGCCCGTTTAGCTTGTTGGTATTTACGCTCCAGTAAAATTATGCCTTGGGAGATCTTTTTATTTCTTGCGCTTAAGTATCCGATGATTTCCCCTCTCATAACTGCTTTAGAAGTTTCCCAGAACAATGTCGGGTTGTCTTTGTGGGCTACGTTATCAGATTCAAACAGTTTCCATTTTTGTACTAGGAAATTGCCAAAGTCTCCATCCCCCGCTAAGTAGGATGGGAACCTCCATGACTTAAATCTGTCTACATTTTGTCCCAGTGCTATATCAGCCCAGACTGGAGTATGATCTGATATCGCCATTGTTGCCATATCTGTCTTAACTACTCGAGAAAAAAGCGATGTGGAAACTAAAATGTAGTCTATACGGGACCAGGTTTTGTGGGCCTTCGACAGATGGGTATAGTCCCGCCTTTGCGGGAATAGTAACCTCCAGGGATCTACTAAGTCCATTAACTTACAGAGATAAGGTAATCCTTTACTGCGGGGTAGTGCGCTCCATGCCCCGACCGTCGAGCGGTCGAGGTCCGGGTCAAGCACTTGGTTAAAATCTCCCGCCACAATCCAAGGGGCCGTATCGTATTTGAGACCCAGATTTATCAATGTCTGGAAAAACTCTGCATCATAACCGTTTGGCCCATAAACAACACATAGGTAGTATTCCTGTCCCATAATATTGAGATGAAGTAGGACGTATCTTCCCTTAGGGTCTTTCCCTATTAATTTAGAGGTGCATGGGAGCCCTTTCCTAATCAATATCGCCACTCCTCCCCGTCTAGCCCCGGAGGAGGAGTAATAACACTCCCCCACCCATTGCTGGCGCAGCTTTCGGTGTTCCTCGTCTGAGAGTTTGGTCTCTTGTAGGCATACTATGGAAGCCTTTAGGCGGTTCAAGTGTGTTAAAATTTTTGATCTCTTAATTGGAGAGGTAATCCCCGCCACATTCCAGGTCACTAATCTTAAATGTTCAGTCAAAGCAATCTTCTAATTTCGTCAAATTAACATATAGCAAACCTAACTTAACGCCCCGGTTGCCCAGCCTCAACCAAAGGCTCCTTATATCAACCAACACACAATCATACCATGGTTTACCCAAGCCCACAGCTCTTCTTTGTGTCCCTTCATCAATCTGCTCGCTTCTGCTTCCATTCCCTCCCTCTCCCTCCCCCTTCCCCTGTATCTCCCCCCCTTGTCCTCCCCCCATCTTCCCCCCACTAACTATCTGGCCTGTCTTACCAATCTCACTGCGTTCAGTGAGTGTAGCAGGCAGAGGTCTAGATGCTATAGGAGCCCTACCCTTCTTTCATATCAAAATAAATGTATCATAGTTAGTGTCTCACATAGCCCAGAAAGCCACCAAGATCACACCGTCAGGTATTCGAACAGCTTTCCGCTCCAGTCCATTCCTGAGCCATTCCGCCATATGTCTCTGGTCTACCATCTTGTTCACCCAGCCATTCGGTCTCACTCTTTTTCACAGTCAATTTTCGCCGTTAGCAGCCCAACAAGAACTTTCTAGAACTCAAGCAAAGTAGCAATCCAACCGGCAACTGCCAACTAAGAACTCCATCAACATATTGTGTGGTTAAACCATCTGTGGAATATATTGGCAATCCCCCCAATGTCAGGTCTGGTGATGATTCAACCACTCCGCTACAGCATCTGGTTCAGTATAAGTTGTCCAGGTTCCATTCGCCAAGATTTTCAAGGTTGCTGGATATTGCAGGGTGAATTTGAACTTTTTTTCCACTAGACAGGTGCAAACCGTGGAAAAAGCACGGCGTTGTGCTGCCAAAGCCGCAGAGTAATCCTGAAAGATACGTATTAAGGTTCCATCATACTTTGTAGTTTCCCTGCAGCTTTTATACTGTCGCAATATTGCCGCTTTTTGGGCATAACAGTGAAATTTTGCTATCACCACTCTGGGCCTCGATTCTCTTGTCGGCCTAGGTCCTACACGATGTGCACGTTCAATTCGGATCGTACGGCCTTCTCCAGCCTCCGGGAAATGTGCCTGAAGCCATGTTTCCAATGTGCGTTTTAAGTCTTTATCTGCCAAGGATTCTGCAAATCCCACAAAGCGGAGATTATCGCGGCGCGAGCGATTTTCCAAATCTTCTACTCGCTGCACATTCTCCTGGACCAGGCGTTGTAGTCTTTCTATCTCTCCCGAGTTATTTTGTTGACCATCTTCCACCTCCGCAACCCGGGCCTCCAGCTCCCCAGTCCGACGTGAAAGTTCTGTCGTGAGCGCCGACAGCCCCGTTATCTGGGCAGAAAGCTGATCAAACTGGGGGGCCAATGCGCCCACCACTGCTTCTGTAAGTTCTGGCAGCGTGAAATCAGAGGCCGGGCGGGAGGGTGAATTCGCCGGCGAGGCGGCCGCCATCTTGGATTCGCCAAGTCTCGGTTTCTCCTCTTTTTTCTTCGTGTTTTTTGCGGTTTGCGCCATCGCCGATCGCGTTAAATATTTGTCCATATACTGGGAGAGCGTGTGCGCCTTAGATTCTCTACTTTCTGGGGTCGGAGACGTCTTTAAAGGTTCGAATTTCGGGCAGGGCTCCCAGCAGCCGAAAATTCACTTCCTTCCCAGCTCACAGCATCACGTGACCTCCTTTTAATTTTTTTTTTTTTTTTTAACTGTGCATCCCTTATATGTTATACCAAAGAGGGATTTTATCACATTTCAATGAACACATATACTTTGGCCAGCATCTAAATAGTATATCTAATGTATCAGAGATTTCCAGTATATCGCTTCTCAGTTTTAGTCACATCTGATCACTTCGTAAATTATGCTCCATTTCAGACCAATCTCCCCAACTAACTAGCTGTCAGTGATACACAGGGTCTAATCTTCCAATGCAGACAGAAGGTGGCATTCTTGTTACTGGAAGCAACAGCAGCATTATACGGAAATCTTTGAACATATTATGCTATTTCTCTCAGACTAATATTGTAAAAGAGGTACGGGATTTATAGAGCAACTTTCATCCTAATGTGATCCAAATGAGCGTCAGTGTTTCATGTTGTAGAAATGTGCCTAACTAAGGGCCCTGTTTACTAAGCCATGCTGTAGGGGTGCAAACGTTTTAGCACACGCTAACACTAGAGACACCCATAGGAATATAATGGGCGTCTCTATCATTAGCGCGCACTAATTTTTAAGTCACCGGCAGAGTGGAACTGAGGGAAACCACTCTCAGGGGTCCTTTTACAAAGGCGCGATAGCGTTTTTAGTGTGCGCTAAACGCTAGATACGCCCATATATTCCTATTGGTGTCTCGTGTTTAGCACTCGCTAATCATTAGAATGTGCTAAAAACGCTAGCATGCCTTAAGGCCCCCCCTCAGTGTTACCAACCCTCTGAGTCTGGGTATAGGGAGGTCCAAGGAAAGAGCGATCGCACAGCAAACCAAAGCCTATTGACTAATGTTATAATAAATGCTGGCTACAAATTTCTGCCACTCCAGTTTCTAGAAAATTGGAAACATTTCTTTTACAAAGTTGACCACACGGAAGCTGGTCATCTCTGCTCCTTTTTCCTCTAAAAATCTCTCCACGGCCTGGCTGCTGAAAATTGCTGGACAGATCATGTCTTTGGTTAAAGCAAACTTCTAGATTTTTGCCGTATCTCACCTTCTGAAGCTTAGTGGCCCCTTTCTAGTCAAACCCTGAACAAAACCAGTAGCTCCAAGAGTTTTTAAATGAAACACAGGCCATGTTGGGTCCCTTTATAGAATTGTTGAAGTTCACCAACTTTGGTCCAGGCCTGGTCACCTTTTCCTCTGCTTGCCGTTGCCCTCTTTTCTGCTATTTTTTTTTTTTATTGGCTTCCTGCTCCACAGTGCTTCCAGCTCATTCAGGACCACGGATCCAAGGTCAAAAGCCTTCACAGACTCCACAAGTACTCTAGTCCAGCTATACAGCATGCTAGACAAAATTCTACAGTGCTGTTTAACCACATGCACATCCATGGGAAATGGAAAGAAGGCCCAAAGCATTTTAAAATAGGATTTCTCTTTTAATTTCGATTCCTATGGGACAATTTTGGGTGGGATAACAAAGACCTCTAAGAAAATAAAAATCGCCATCTAAAGGCTTAAAAACAGCAAAATCTGTTTTCAATGCAACTGACAAAGCAATCAACTCACAAACAATAGCAAAATGACTAGAGAGAGTGTATGCAAATATACATACTATAAACAGATATATATAGATATAGAGATATATGCATAAAGATTATTATTATTTATTGCATTTGTACCCCACATTATCCCACCTATTTGCAGGCTCAATGTGGCTTACAGAGTGCAGTTATGACATAGTCATGACAGGATCTTGTATACAATCAGTATTAAGCAGAAGATGTATGAGGAATTAGAGACGGAGGTGTAAGATAGGGTGGTTTAAGAGCTGCATTTTGATACTTGAGTGAGTTGGGTGGTGATTTGTAGAAACAAAGAGGTAAAGAGAGATTTTACATAATATATATATACATGTTTCTATATAGATAGCATTTCTCTTTTTCATTTCTCCAAAGCTCGATACACCTTAAGACGTAATAGGCTGCTAAAGCTGCAGCACTCCCCTATCCTCTCTCAAACAAAACACAAGTCAACGTGTGTGGAAGGACAGATAGTGGGCTGGAACTAATTTAATGGCCGAGTGACCTCACAGTAGAGAAACAGCCAGAGCCTAATAGAGGTCTTTGTCTACATTTCCACCCTGACTGGCAACCACACCAGTCAAGAGTCGGGCAGGAGAAACAGGTGGAACCTATTAGACCTGTCACAGAGTCTGAAAAATTGATTCTGTAGTGGAAGTGAATAGATTGAACTTGACAGCGTTATCCTAAAGAGTCAAAAGCAAAATTCTAGCGCTTAATTTGGAATCCCTTGATGGTTCATTAGCTCTCCAGATGGCCGTTGATATTTCTACATATTCATATATACATTTTGCTGTAACTTTCATAGATTTCCACAGCGTTCTGTGATAAGCATTACAGAGAAAGTACAGTTGAAGGAATTAATATTATATTTTCAAAGATTACATACTTCAGACTTAAAAAGCAAGCATGGACTGCTCAGCTAATCAGACAGCCCAACTGGGTTGATGTGTAACCAGTACAACAGGCAGAGTATACCTTTAAGAAATAACAGTAGAGGACAATGATACAGCAAGCAGAACAATCCTGCCAGTTTTTTTTGGTTCTATAGCGCCCTCTGATGGTTTTATTCATACCATAGGCTGCCCTTCCCATCTTGTTCAAATGCATTTAGTTTCTCACATTTTTAGATTTGTTTGGTATGAAAGTGATTATAACTAAGGCCCCCAATTTTGTGAGGGAGTTCAGGGCAAATTTTGCAGCAGTTCTTAAAATATTCTGTTGTATATTTACAAAGGTGGAAAAGTTACGAAGGGGCTAGTTCAAACCTATTGAAGCCAGAGGAAACAAATTATTTTTTTTTATTGCATTTGTATCCCACATTTTCCCACCTCTTTGCAGGCTCAATGTGGCTTACAATATATCATGGATACTGGAAATAAGAAGAGAATATACATTTGGTTTTACAGAAGGATTTTGTGTTACACGGTCATGAAGTACAAGATAGTGGTATTACAGAAGACATTATCAGACTCGATAGTGGTATTACAGAAGACCTTATAGCTCGTTTTTTTAAACTTTGTTTTGTATTTTTAATTTGCTTTAATTTTCTTTGCCCTGATCCCTTCCAGTTTGCCTCCCCTCCTTGATACACAGCAGAAAAGGAGAGCCATAGTTGCCAGGGCGGCTCTGGTGTGGATGGTGCCCTGGGCAGGAACATTTTATAGCAGGTGTGTCAAACATATGACCCATGGGTCATTTCTAGCCTGTTTTGGCCATTTATCCAGCCTACTGTCCCATCCAATATTCCCTTTAAGCTATGCAACTGCACATTTGTTTCTCATACGGTGCAAGGGCATCAGAATGGAGTGGGCCAAACTATCCACATTTTGGACACCCCCCACTCCCCCACGCTGCTGCTGCAGCATCCCACCAGGCTCAAGGAGTAGTATCAGTTAAACTTTGAACATAGTAACTCAACTGCAATCCTTTTTTACATCACCTCAGGTGACTCGCATGTTGGCGACTCATTTTCATATAGCCCTCATACTGCTGATGCCTAAAAAGTCTTATGCTCCTATAGTGGCAAGGTGGAACTCTGAATTGGGTGAGCATCTAGGGGAGGAAGCTCTGTCTACTAAGATATGTCTAATCCCATGGATAGTCTATAATGCTCAGTATAGGGAATGCCTGTTCCAGACTTTAATAAGAGAATACTTCTCAACGAGGCAGGCATTCCATGTCGGGTGTATTCCGTCTCTGTAGCGTGATGCCTGTGGGATGATGGAGAATACATTATATCTCGTGTTTTGGACATGCCCGACTATACAGGGCTATTGGCACTAGGTGCTTTCGGTTAGTAAAAAAAATCTTTTTCCTTTGCCCCCTCAAGATTTCCATTAGGATTGGAAACATATAGGGGCTCAGTTTCAAAGGGGCACCGATATTTTCTCTATAAAGCATGTGTAGTGGGCGTGAAGTGTATCCTGCAGACATGATGTGTGAGGGATGCTCCCAATCAGTGGCACTGGCGTAATGCGGTCCAGTTATTATTAACCTGCGAGACCCACTCTGCTTGTCTAACAGCAAAACAGAGGAAGAGGTTTTGGCTGGTTTAGAAACCTTTTGTACAGCACTTTCTCCTCAAGCGAGCAGCCTACTCCTTAACATTTTGATTTGTGATTTTCGAAGTGGAACCTATTTAGATCATTTCAAGAGGGAACAGGGAATGGGGGATGGGTTAGGGTTGATTCTGTTAGGGGAGCTGGAGGGGAATCCTTTCTTTTTTTTTTCTTTGTGAGAAGGGGATAGTCGGAAGAGATAGAGCTCTCTCATTCTTGGTATTATTGCTTTGTTTTAATTGATGGAGGTTCTCTGGGGGGGAGTAATGGAAGGATTTTTGTGGGGGGAGGGGATAAGATGGGGTGAGTTTTCATATTTACCTTGTTGATTATACATATATAGTTTGGCTTTTTCTCTGGTTCTTTTGGGAGTTAGGGTTGTCAACAACTGTGCTATATTGGGACTATGGGTAGTGGGAGGGGGATAAAATTGATAAAACCTTGATGACTAGTTATAAAGTACTAAATTTTTCTTTATGTATGCTCTGACATTCACTTTGTATGTTATTGTTAATGGCTTAATAAAAATTAAGATAAAAAATGAAGAAGAAAAAAAGTTAATAAAGAGAAGAAATGATGGGATAGATCTGGGATTGAAAAAGTGGTGGTACAAGGAGAAATTAGATCTTACCTGATCATTTTCTTTCCATTAGTCCTTCCTACTATTCCAGAACCTGTGGGATAGTTGTGTCCATCAACCAGCAGGTGGAGATAGAAAACTAAACTGAGCTGAGACACCTCTCTTGGCATCCAATCCAGCTTCTCAGTATTTACATAGACAAGCAGTAAGGAGAAATTCAGTATAAACACAACGATCTCAAACAAATTGCTAACCTAACACTAACCCAACAAGCAAACGTGTGGACCTCTCATCTTTGGACAACTTGTAGAGAACAACAGATATGCAGGAAGCACCATGCAAGGTGATGGTCGTTATCTGACCCATTACTTTGCACCAACTAAACATCTCAGAAACCTCTAGAATAGCAGGAAATTATTTCTATTAGTCTCATCGGATAAGACCTCATTTTTCCTTCCATTACGTAGCTTCCCATTATTCCAGAAACTGTGGGATGTTCAAAAGCAATCCTAGCACTGCCGCCTCAAAATTAGCTTCCGAGCATGCTGCAGCATCCACCCTGTAGTGATTGGCAAAGGTATGCAGCATTGACCACGTCACCACCTTGCAAATATCCGCCGAAGACAGTAAGGTAGTCTCCACCTAGGATGTCACTGTATGCCTCATAGAATGAGCCCACAAAGCCTGAGGAGCCTACTTCACTGCAAGCAAATAAGGTGATATGATAGTCTCCTTCAGCCATCTAGCAATTGTGGGCTTGGAAGCCACGAGGTCATGCCTCTGTTTACCAAAAAGAACAATCTGTCCAATCTGCAAAACACATTCGTGACTTCCAGATACTTAATGAAGATTCTACTCACACTGAGAATATTCAAGGAAAAATACCAAGCCTCTTCACCCTCTCTGTGAAAGGACAGAAGCTCCACAGATTGGTTGGCTGAGATGAAATGCTTATACCACTTTTTGAAGAAAGGAAGGAACCGTGCACAGGGAGATCCCCGCCTCCAAAAAACAAAGAAAGGGATCCCAACAAGAGAACCTGAAGCTCTGAAACCCTACATGCCGATGCAACTACCACCAAGAACGAAGTCTTTAGCGTAAGATCTTTCAAGGAGGCCTTGCAGAGTGGCTCAAAAGGAGGCTTCTGAAAGCCTGAATAAATCAAAAAGAACTTAAGAGGACCTCTAAGCCCCCTCATGATCATCAAAGATGGAACCCTTGATGCCGAAGCTGAAGTCTCCTCAAATGGAATGCACTGCCAGTGCCTCAGAAATAGAGTACTGAGCTCCTCTTCATGAAACCACCTCAGTACTTTTGGATCATCCTCCTCCTCAGGAGGGAGCTCATCCTCCTCTAACAACTCCTTTAACCATGACTCCTCTGAACAGACTAAGGCAACATCAGATAAGGAGGGAGAAGCAGAGATAGCCTCATCTGACCACTCCAAGAGGTTTAAACGAGATCTCTTAGGAGCCGGAGCAGCAGCGGGGCGAGAAACTGAAGCACCTTGCAGCAACTCTGACTGTCCCTGCTTCAATAAATAGGCCTGGTGCAAGAGAAATATAAACTCCGGAGAAAACAAAGATCCTGATGCAGCTGAATGCTCTGTCAAGCCCTGAGATTGTAAGAAATGGCTGTGCTCTGCACGTGATCAGACAGAGGCTGCTCCTCACTGTCAGTCAGCCCTGACAAAATGGCACCTGTTCATTCGCTCTCCTGCATCAAACTGCATACTGGCCCTGCCAGAGAGTCTGAAGACCCCAGCATATTTGGACGCTGCGCCAAACCCAAAAATGTGCTGCTGCTGACAGTTTCCTCCGCATCCTGCGGGATTCCCAGTTTCTGTGCACTGTAACACCCCAACACCAGCCGGCAGGTCCCACAGAGGAACACCGCTTCACTGCCTCCACGGGATTCGCCATTCACCCCGACTGTCACCAGTGCAGCACATTTGGAGAGTCAGGATCCCTCCCCTAAACCAAGCAGAACTTGCAGCTCTTCAAGCAGTTCTGAGTCAAACTTTACTCATACTTAAAACTGCCACCTGCTCCACCCATGATCACAGTCTCCACAAGTCTTACCACAGAAGAAAACAGCTCAGGACTGATACTCTGTCCCACCCTCTCCAGCAAACCTCTGTGTTTTGGGGTTTTTTTTTTAAGGTGGTTGTTCTGGAAAAGGACAGTTCCACATGAAACAGAGGAGAGGTAAAAGAAGAGAAAAAGTAAATTTGCGTGGCACCAGAGACAAGGATCTGAAGACCTCCAGATATGACTCTGCAGACTCAAGCCACCTGCAAAGCTCAACTGGGGTCCAGTTGACCAACTGGACCATGAGCAAAGCACTCAAAACCAGAGACCAAAAAGTGTGTCCATCCACCTGCAGCAGACAGAAAATACTGAAATGGCCTGGATGAAGAGGATATGTCTCAGTTCTGTTTTCAGTTCTCTATTTCCACCTGCTGGTTGATGGACACATCTATCCCACAGGTTCTGGAATAGAGGGAAGTTACGTAATGGAAGGTGGGGGTTTTCAAGAAGAGAGAGTGGTGGCATAAGTGGGAGGGGTTTGAGAAAGACCATGGCAATAGTAGGTGTGAGTTTTCAGAAATGCAACACAACAGTGGGGGACATGAGAGTGCACGGTAGAACAAGAAAGAGATTGGCAGGGCTATGTAATTAATACACGCTAGTCAGCAGTGCCACAGCCCCGTGTTAAAATTTAGTTTTTGGCTTTCCTTCAGTTCTCTTGGACCCAAAGTGGTTCCCACCCAAAAATAGCAAATACCAGTACGGTAGACCCTAGCCATAGATAAATGAATAGAACTCAACCTTCTCAGAGGAGAGAACTAAATACTAACCACAAAGACCCAGCCTCCAAACTTGACCTTACTAGCAACGTATGCTTGCCTCAAAAAAAATAATGAGCACAAACAGTTGATACAACACTATAGGGAACATCTTATCAAATCGGTCATGGAACATTTGATCACTCAACAAGCCCACTGAACACATTTATTTTTCCTTCACATAATATGTGCTGCTCTGCTTAAACACTCGCACTTTAAAGAAAAAAGGGCCCCTTACCCATCAAGAAGATTCATGGTCGAAGAAGTCACTTCACTGAACAGAACAATTTTTCCCAGCTTTTTCGTTTGCAGGTTTTCCCGATATGCTTCTAGGCTGAATTGTGCCGATGAAAAGCCTTCCAACTGTGTGATAAGCGGCATAAGGGATGGCGTTATTTCTGCTCCCGGCTGGTAAGACATCACAACTCTGAGGGCAGTCTTGCTGGATTTAACTATTCTTTCTGTACCCACATTTTTCAATAACCAATTGAGAAAAGAAACACGAGTTGTCTGTATATAAAAAGGAAACAAAAAAATAAAATTAGACAAGAGTATACTTTACTGTGTACAGGGATACACTGGATTCTTTATTTTATTCATTTACATTAATTTTATTTCATTTGGTCAACCCCATTCTGTTTTAGCAAGCACTAAAATTAAATATGTGCTAACACAAAATTACATGCACTAAACACAGTCGCACATACTATTTCATGACTGCAAGCTAAATCACAGTAACATGCTAACTAAACTAGCACATGTTAACATGGAACACAATTAACCAGAACAAAAACTATGAATCTGTAATGTAAAGCTTCCTGCAGTACAAAGATACAGGGAACATCTTCCAGGAAAGTGAACATACTTACCTGTAGCAGGTATTCTACGAGGCCAGTAGGCTGAATGTTCTCACAAGTGGGTCAATGTCCGCATCGGCCTGTGAACTGGGATTTTGCCATAGCAGAAAACAAAATTTGCTAGACTTCTGGCGTGCGTGCAGTGCACACTGACTTCCTGGCCGCCACCACGCAAGCACGTACCTCAGTTAGTTCTAAAGCATAAACAAATAACTCCAAGGGGAGGTGGGAGGGATTGTGAGAATATTTAACCTGCTGTCCTCGGAGAACACCTGCTACAGGTAAGTATCTTTGCTTTCTCCGAGGACAAGCAGGCTGTAATATACTCACAAGTAGGGTATCCCTAGCATCCAGTCTCACCCAAAACAAGAAACAATGGTCAATTGGGCCTCACAACCGCAAGGACATAACGAAGATTGACCTGAAACTATATACAACTAGCTGAGAGTGCAGCCTGGAACAGAATAAAGCGGGCCTAGGTGGGTGGAGTTGGATTCTAAACCCCAAACAGATTCTGCAGCACTGACTGCCCAAACTGACTGTCGCGTCAGGTATCCTGTTCAAGACAGTAATGAGATGTGAGTGTGTGGACTTTAGACCACATCACAGCTTTGCAAATCTCTTCAATGGAGGCTAAGTGAGCCACCAACGCAGCCATGGCTCTGACATTATGAGCCTTGACATGGCCTTCCAAAGCCAGCCCAGCTTGGGCATAAGTGAAGGAAATGCAATCTGCTAGCCGATTGGAAATTGTGCATTTTCCGATGGCGACTCACCTCCTGTTGGGATCAAAAGCAACAAACAACTAGGCGGACTGTCTGAAGGGCTTTGTCCGCTCCAAGTAAAAGGCCAATGCTCTCTTGCAGTCCAAGGTGTGCAAGCTGCTTTCGCCAGGGTGGGCATGAGGACAGGGAAAAAATGTTGGCAAGACAATTGACTGGTTCAGATGGAACTCCGACACCACCTTCGGCAGGAAGTTAAGGTGCATGCGGAGGACTACTCTGTTGTGATGAAGCTTAGTATAAGGTGCATCCACTACTAAGGCTTGAAGCTCAATGACCCTACGAGCTGAAGTAACAGCCACCAAGAAAAATGACCTTCCAGGAATTCAGTGGCTCAAAAGGAGCTTTCATCAGCTGGGTGATAACAACGTTGAGATCCCATGACACTGGTGGAGGCTTGACAGGGGGCTTTGACAAAAGCAAACCTCTCACAAAGCAAAGAACTAAAGGTTGTCCAGAGATAGGCTTACCCTCTACACACCAATGATAAGTACTAATTGCACTGAGGTGAACCCTTACGGAGTTGGTCTTGAGACCAGACTCTGACAAGTGTAGAAGGTATTCAAGCAGGGTCAGTGTAGGAGAAGAGAGGATCTAGGACCTTGCTATCACACCAGATGGCAAACCTACTCCATTTGAAAGAGTAACACCTCTTCGTGGAATCTTTCCTGGAAGCAAGACTCGAGAGACACCCTCTGAAAGACCCAAGGAGGCGAATTCCAAGTTCTCAAAATCTAGGCCGTGAGAGCCAGAGACAGGAGGTTGGAATGTAGAAGCGACCCCTCAATTCTGAGTGATGAGAGTTGGAAAACACTCCAATCTCCACAGCTCTTCAGAGGACAACGCCAGAAGAGGAGGGAACTAAATCTGACGCGGCCAGTAGGATGCAATCAGAATCATGGTTCCGATGTCTTGTCTGAGTTTCAGCAAAGTCTTCCCTACTAGAGGTAAGGGAGGATATGCATACAAAAGGCCTGTTCCCCAATGTAGGAGAAAGGCATCTGATGCTAGTGTGTGATGGGTCTGAAGCCTGGAACAAAATTGAGGGACCTTGTGATTGATCCGAGAGGCAAAAAGATCCACCGAGGGGGTGCCCCAAGCTCGGAAGGTCTTGCAGGCAACGCCCATATTCAGCGACCACTTGTGAGGTTGCATTACCCTGCTCAGCCTGTCAGCCAGACTGTTTATGCCTGCCAGATAAGTGGCTTGGAGAAACATGCCATGACGGCGTGCCCAAAGCCACATTTGGACGGCTTCCTGACACAGTGGGCAAGATCCAGTGCCCTCCTGCTTGTTGGTGTAGTACATTGCAACCTGATTGTCTGCTTGAATCAAAATGATTTGGGTGGACAGCCGATCTCAAAGCCTTAAGAGTGTTCCAGAGTGTTTCAGATCGCTTGTAGCTTCAGGAGGTTGATCTGAAGACCTGTTTCCCAGAAGGACCAGGCTTCCCTGAGTGTGAAGCCCATCGGCTTGAGCTTCCCACCCCAGGAAGGATTCATCCGTCGTCAGTACTTTTTGTGGCTGAGGAATTTGGAATGGTCGTCCCATGGTCAAATTGGATCAGATCATCCACCACTGAAGAGAATTCTGAAAGTCAGTGGACAGTTGGATCACATCCTCTAGATCCCACGCAGCTTGATACCACTGGAAAGCTAGGGTCCATTGAGCTAATCTCATATGTAGACGTGCCATGGGTGTTACATGAACTGTGGAGGCCATGTGTCCCAAAAGTCTCCATTTGCCGAGCTGTGATCTTCTGAGACGCTCGAACTGCGGACACCAGGGACAGGAGATAGTCTGCTCGTGTCTCAGGGAGATAAGCCCAAGCTGTCTTTGTGTCCAGTAGTACTCCAATGAACTCCAATTTCTGAACAGGAGCGAGATGGGACTTGGAGTAATTTATGACAAACCCTAGTAGCTCTAGCACTTGAATAGTCATCCGCATGGACTCCAGAGCACCGCCCTCCGAGGTGCTCTTTACCAGCCAATTGTCGAGATAAGGAAACATATGCACTCCCAGTCTGCGTAGCGACGCTACGACCACTGCTAGAGAGCACCCCCGACGCCGAAGCAGATTGGAGCAGTAGTCCCTCAAGTAGCTCTGAAAGCAATGCCTGTATGCGCTCGTCGAGAGCCGCCACTGGAGAAGGCTATGGAGCCAGTGGAGTAGTTCGAGTCACCTGAGGCTCAGGAGCAGGAACCAGACTTCTGAGAGGCCAACACATCGGCACCACCTGTATGGAGGGAGTACTCTAGTCCAGCTATACAGCATGCTAGACAAAATTCTACAGTGCTGTTTAACCACATGCACATCCATGGGAAATGGAAAGAAGGCCAAAAGCATTTTAAAATAGGATTTCTCTTTTAATTTCGATTCCTATGGGACAATTTTGGGTGGGATAACAAAGACCTCTAAGAAAATAAAAATCGCCATCTAAAGGCTTAAAAACAGAAATATCTGTTTTCAATGCAACTGACAAAGCAATCAACTCACAAACAATAGCAAAATGACTAGAGAGAGTGTATGCAAATATACATACTATAAACAGATATATATAGATATAGAGATATATGCATAAAGAAATAAGATTATTATTATTTATTGCATTTGTACCCCACATTATACCACCTATTTGCAGGCTCAATGTGGCTTACAGAGTGCAGTTATGGCACCCCCCCCCCCCCCCCCACACACACACACACAAACTGCATATTGGAAAGGGATGTGTAAAACATAATGTTGTGGGGGGGGGGGGGGAATTGAGGGGGTACTGACCCCTCAAACGATCTTAAAGAGGAAAGGGAGGAAGATTACTTGTCCTAGTGTGTTTTGTATTTTTTGGGTTATAGGTGGGAATTGTCCAGATGGGAACTGACCTAGAACCAGAAAAATGAGCACAAAATACAGCCTTTATTAGTGCTGTTTCCACCAGCTACAATAAGTTTTGAAGCTGTTTTAGCGTTATTCAGTTTTGATTTCATGATAATTTATTATCTACATATGGGACGCTTTCAAATAAATTGAACTGTCAATTGGTTTGGCGCCCTCCTGTTGGTGCACACCCCCCAGCTTACCTTTAAAGGCAGTTTCCCCCCTCCCAAACACTGACATCGCTTCACCTAATGCTACCCACATCAGCCCCTGTGGAAACAGGAAGTTATGTCAAAGGAGGGATGGGCTATAGCAGAAGGAAGACACTGGGGCTGATGTGGGTAGTGTTAGGTGAAACACAGTCTGTGTTTTGGAGGGGAAAACTACCTTTAAAGGTAGACGGGGGAAGGTGGCCTGAGACAGAAAGAGGAAGGGGGTTGCCAGCTCTTCTTTCTTCCCTGCACACGAAACACCACCAGGTAAGCTCTGGCCCAGCTTCACCTATAGGGTCAGTGACATCACAGGCTCAGGTATTTGATGCCAACTCCAGCGCCCTGGGCCAGAGCCTCACCTGGTCCATAGGTTAAGCTGGTCCTGGGCTGAAGAGTTAAGAAACTGACTCAACAGGTGGTAAAGCAGATTGTTAAGAGTCTGTACCTTTGTGTTAGTGTTTTATTTCACTCTTAAAGAGGAACAGAATGTTTAAATATTTAAGCTTCTAAGCCACCATAGCTACTCCTAAATACGCAGGCATACTAGAGTGCCACAGTGCTGATTCTGACCATTTGCCTATGCAAGTCCCAAAGCAAAACATGCACGACATAAAACAAGATTTACAACTGGAGGGGCAGGAGGAGTGCAACTTGACACCACCTTAGTCTTACAGCAATTGAAGTCAGAGCTGCTTGCTGGTTAGGTCAGCGGGGAACACAAACAAATACTGGTTTGAAATCTTCTCTGTGTGTTTTTTTTTTTTTTTTTTTTAACTACTGGCTGCCTCTCCCAAAGACAAAACACCTTTACTGAGAAAGGGTAGTCCTTCCCTTAAATATTTTTGAGAAGAATACAGAAGGGAGATGGGGAGGAAAAGGGGGTAGGGACTCAAGACACCCGAGTGTTACACCCCAGAGGCTGACAACCACAAAGTCTGAAAACCGTAGCTTTAAACAGAAATTCCTTAGCACAGAATAAGAAAGAATAGAGATTAAAGACAAATAGCTATCCCACAAAGAGAGACTAATGGCTCACGTCCTACCTGCTGGGAGACTGAGAAAATACTGGGGGTACAGTCACATGACCAGGGCTCTCATTGGCTCTCTAGAGTCAGAGTTTTCTCAGTCTCACCTGCTGGTAGGCGTGGATAACCCATCAGTCCAATCCTGGGCCGGTCCGGAGGGACGCTAAGGAAAATCCTGTTTGTTTTGCATCATGTATGTAAATTTGTACACCTCCTTGAATTTGAAGCAGAATGTGAAGAACCATAACCATAGCCATTCTAAGACAGCATTAAGATAAAAGATAGTTTAAAAATTTGAATAGCGACTGATAGAGGATGACACAGCCAAGAGACCCTGAAAATTCTGGACAAAGCTACAACTAATCCCACAACAAAAGCAGGAACCGCTCATTTTGCCTGTGCTAGTGGAGAATCAGATTATTCTGCTCCTGAGATTAAATCAAAATCTGACCAATATCAGTTTGACTTTTATGTTTCAACAATTTTTTTACTGATGAGATCACATGATATACAATTCCATCTCAGTCAATATAAATCGGCAAAGTCTAGTACACATTACTAAACCTGAAACGTCCATCATCAATGTTTTCCAAACTTTTCTCCCCTATCCCATCCTTCTTGTCTTCTCCTATATTTATAACTAGTAAAAAAGGCCCGTGTCTGACACAAATGAAACGGGCGCTAGCAAGGTTTTCCTCAGAGTGTGTATGTTTGAGAGAGTGTATGTGCGAGTGTGTGTGTGTAAGAGAGAGAGAGTGAGTCTGGGTGCGAGTGTGTCTGTGAGAAAGAGAGTGTGTGTGTAAGAATGAGAGTGTGTGCAAGTGTGTATGTGAGACACAGTGGGGCTCATTTTCAAAGCATTTAGCCTCCCAAAGTTCCATAGAAACCTATGGAACTTAGCCTCCCAAAGTGCTTTGAAAATATGCCTCAGTGTGTGTCACACAGACACAGTGTGTGCAAGAGAGAGAGAGTGTGTGAGACACAGACTCTCTGTGAGACTGAGTGTATGAGACCAAGAGAGTGTGTGAGTGACTGTATGACACCTAGAGAGTGAATGTGATATAGTGTGAGACATAGAGTGTGTGAGAGTGAGAGAGAAAGAGTGTGTGTGTGACAGAGATACTTCCCACCCCCCCCCCCCCCCCCTCTGGTGTCAGGCCCCCCTCCCTCTGGTGTCTGAGCGTTACTGTGCAGGACGCTGAGCTCTGGCTGTGCTTTAAGGAACTGATCAATCCTATTTAATAGAATGCACCTCCAACATTCTGAAGCCGAGAAACCTCGTGTGGTTGGTCACTTCTGCTTGTGACGAACCCGGAAGTACTTGATGTCAATTCAGGAGATGGATACAGAGAGCAGGAATGCCTCAGCCATGCAGTCAGCTTCAGAACATTGGAGGTGCGTTTTATTATATAGGATGTGTACATGTATAATTACTGTGCAGTTGCATAAATATTAACAATAAACTTTTATATGAAACTCCAATATTTATAACTCGTGTTTTACTCAGTGTATTATTCCAACAGTATTTACTGGTGGGTCCTCTTAATGTGCTCCTTCAAAGGATTGTTCTCCTATCAGTTTGACTTTTAAAGCATACAAGTTGCAATCTTTAAAATTTGAATTATAGATTCTTTTTTTCTTAACTTATAAAAGACTTGAAAAGCTTGACACCTGCAGGCAGATCCACAAAGCCTTCTGTGAACACTAAGAATATAAATTCATTTATTTTACTGGGTAAAGTCCTTACAGGTGCTAATCTTTCATCACTTGCTTTCTTCTCTCAAACTTCCATTAAAGGGCAGGCCAGCACCACACCACAATTTGGAGAAGACTCAGTGGATCATCAGCTGTTCCCCTTCACTGTGCTGCTGCAGAGTCTAGAAGTAGCAGAACAGCTGCTCTCCTCAATGAATTAATTGAAAGAGGCCAGGCTGAGTGTTGGGGAAGAGGAACAGGAGAGGCAACAGTCTTGCTGAACCAAAAGAAAATACCAAAAAGAAAAAAAAATATTGCGCTCAAGGAGAAAGAAAACAGAGCTTTCCTATGCCATTAAAAAAAAGTAAAAATGAAGCCAGAGTCCAGACTAAAGGGTCAACAGTATGTTTACATAGAAATTCCTGTGAGAAGTATGTTATCATATGTTATTACAACCTATAATTTGTTCTCATTTGGTTGGTTTAAGGGAACCCTGCTAGGGGTTGCATACATTGAACCAAAGTGGCATTAACCAATGTGCACCTTGACAGCAAGTGAAAAATTTCACTGAGATATACTGAATGTTTCATTTGTCCTGAGTGCCATTTAAAGGCAATGTATCTGGAAATGTACAATGCACACAGGGCTAGCAGGGTGACAGTTTATTAAGGTTTGCTATACCGCCAGGACTGACTAGTAATATTTGGCTGTTTACAATGGTACAGTTTCAGAGCACAGAGCTGGGAGCCTAAAGCCATTTAAGAGTTCACTAGGAGGCTCATTTTCAAAGCACTTAGACTTACAAAGTTACATAGAGGGGCATTTTCGAAAGGGACGTCCTTGCAAAACGGCAAAATCCAGGGGCGGGGAAACCCGTATTTTCAAAACAAGATGGACATCCATCTTTCATTTCGAAAATACCGTCAAGGACATCCAAATCCTTAAATTTGGACGTCCATAGACATGGACGTTTCTGGTGATTTTTGAAACCAAAGACGTTCATGTCAAAAACGTCCTAATGCAAGCCATTTGGGCATGGGAGGAGCCAGCACTTGTAGTTCACTGGTCCCCCTGACATGCCAGGACACCAACCGGGCACCCTAGGGGGCACTGCAGTGGACTTCATAAAATTGCTCCCAGGTACATAGCTCCCTTACCTTGTGTGCTGAGCCCCCCCCCCCCCCCCAAAAAAAAAAAATCCATTACCCACAACTGTACACCACTACCATAGCCTAACGGGTGAAGGGGGGCACCTAGATGTGGGTACAGTGGGTTTCTGGTGGGCTCGCTGTTTCCTCCACAAATGTAACAGGTGGGGGGGGGGGGGTATGGGCCTGAGTCCGCCTGTCTGAAGTGCACTGCAGTACCCACTAAAACTGCTCCTGGGACCTGCATGCACTGTCATGGACCTGAGTATGACATCTGAGGATGGCAAGGAGGCTGGCACGACACATTTTTAAAGATGGTATTTTTGAGGGTGGGAGGGGGTTAGTGATCACTAGGGGAGTAATGGGAGGTCATCCCCGATTCTCTCCGGTGGTCATCTAGTCATTTCGAGCACCTTTTTGTGCCTTAGTCATAATAAAAACACGTCCAGGTGAACGTCCCAAGTATTCGTCAGGGACATCCTTGTTTTTTTTCCGATTATGGGTCAAGGACGTCCAAGTGTTAGGCACGCCGAAGTCCCGCCTTCGCTACACCTCAGACACGCCCCCTTGAACTTTGGCCGTCCTTGCGACGGAAAGCAGTTGGAGATGTCCTAAATCGGGTTTCGATTATACCAATTTGGACATCCCTGGGAGGACGTCCATCTTCCGATTTATGATGAAAAACGGACGTCCTCTTTCAAAAATGAGCCCAATAGTAACCTATAGAACTTTCTAAGTCTAAGTGCTTTGAACATGAATCTCACCTGTGTGTCTTTCAACACAATACTAGGAATGTGGAGGCAAAAAAAAATAAGTTTTTATTCAGTTTCCCATGTTTATGGATTTTTCATTTCATTCATGGCTTTTTTTGTTTGTTTGTTTGTTTCAGAAGGCAATGTATCAACAGTGTGCCTTATTGCTCAGTAACACTAGCCTTCAGTAGTGAGCCCTGATAAACAGCACACATTATCAAGCAACGGGTGCACTATTAGAGCAACAAGGCACACTAGCAACAACACACACACACAATATTTTAGTTTAAAAACAACATGAATTGACTGAAACCACATGGGAATGTCAAACACAGGCTCCTTGTGACTCTGGGCAAGTCACTTAACCCTCCATTGCCCCATGTAAGCCGCATTGAGCCTGCCATGAGTGGGAAAGCGCGGGGTACAAATGTAACAAAAATAAAATAGATACTATTGGAGATTCCACATGGAATGTTGCTACTATTGGAGATTCTACATGGAATGTTGCTATTCCACTAGCAACATTCCATGTAGAAGGCTGCGCAGGCTTCTGTTTCTGTGAGTCTGACGTCCTGCACGTACGTGCAGGACGTCAGACTCACAGAAGCAGAAGCCTGCATGGCCACATTGGTGATCTGCAAGGGCTGACTTCTACATGGAATGTTGCTAGTGGAATAGCAACATTCCATGTAGAATCTCAAATAGTAGCAACAGTGGAGGAGTGGTCTAGTGTTTAGGGTGGTGGACTTTGGTCCTGAGGAACTGAGTTCGATTCCCGGCACAGGCAGCTCCTTGTGACTCTGGGCAAGTCACTTAACCCTCCATTGCCCCATGTAAGCCGCATTGAGCCTGCCATGAGTGGGAAAGCGCAGGGTACAAATGTAACAAAAAAAACCCAAAAACAAATGCACATCCCTACCTATCATATAACCTCTTTGTATTCCAACTTGTCTAAGCTCTTTGGAATAGAAATGTTCAGAGTGGAGCAGCAGTATAATTGTTAAAGCAATGAGCTGAGAACCAGGGAAGCCAGGGCTCAAATCCCACTGATGCTCCTTGTGGTATTTGGTACATCACAACCACAGGGACAATCAAAAACGGTAGAAAAGAACTACAGCCCCCCCCCCCTTCAAAAAAATGTAGTCTATTTCAAGTCTTTAGACATTTGGAGGCATCTTTTTGGCAAGCTCTGCTCTCCTTTCACCCTCCTGATCTGCTCAGTTGCAGTGCCGTCTGGGCATTCTCAAACTCATCTTAATGAGTTCTCTAATACACCCCCAATAAGCCACCTTTCTCCAGCTCAACAGTTCATAGATCAAAACTTGGTTCGCACACACTGGACTCCCAAAACAAATCTCAAAACCTCATCCTCAATACGTTTTATGCTACTTATCCAGAAATAAGCAGTGGATTTTCCCCAAGTCCATTTTAATAATGGTCTATGGCAGAGGTAGGCAATTCCAGTCCTCGAGAGCCGCAGGCAGGTCAGGTTTTCAGGATATCCACAATGAATATGAGGAGATAGATTTACAAGCACTGCCTCCTTGGTATGCAAATCTATCTCCTGCATATTAATTGTTAACAATCTTATAATACTGGGCTATACCCTACTTGCTAACTGAACCAACAATACTACCAGTATAAATCTCTCTGCCAGTTAATTCATTTTTAGAAAATACCTTTATTATTTATTTGCTTACAAAACCTAATACCTTAACATATCATTCCTTCATACACACTCATGCACGCTCACTTACAAATGCACACTCATACACATTTCACATTAAAACCTTAATGGAGCAAACCCTCTAATACATGTAATATCCTAACTGTTCAAAATGCCGAGTAACCTCAGCAGGATATTTGTTCAAAAAGTTCCTCTGATGCTAGTGCTACACTACCCCCACGGGGTGTGCCTGTTGCTTCAATCTTCCATACTGGTCACTGCACTGCAAGTTCAAAAAGGGTGACTATGATGGGAGTTTAAAGCAACAAGCACACCCTAGGGGGTAGTGCAGCACTGAAATTAGATGAACTTTTTGAACTTGCAGTGCTGTAACCAGTATGGAAGATTGAAGCAACAGGCACACCCCGTGGGGGTAGTGTAGCACTAGCATCAGAGGAACTTTTTGAACAAATATCCTGCTGAGGTTACTGGGCATTTTGAACAGTTAGGATATTACATGTATTAGAGGGTTTGCTCCATTAAGGTTTTAATGTGAAATGTGTATGAGTGTGCATTTGTAAGTGAGCGTGCATGAGTGTGTATGAAGGAATGATATGTTAAGGTATTAGGTTTTGTAAGCAAATAAATAATAAAGGTATTTTCTAAAAATGAATTAACTGGCAGAGAGATTTATACTGCATGTTCATTGTGGAAATCCTGAAAACCTGAACTGCCTGCGGCTCTTAAGGACCGGAGTTGCCTACCCCTGGTCTATGGACTTTTCCTTTAGGAAGACGTCCAAACCTTTTTAAACTCTGCTAAGCTAACCGCCTCTGGCAACGAATTCCAGAGTTTAATTACAAGTTGAGTGAAGAAAAAATTTCTCCGATTCATTTTAAATTTACTACTTTGTAGTTTCATTGCATGCTCCCTAGTCCTAGCATTTTTGGAAAGAGTAAACGATTCACTTCTACCTGTTCCACTCTGCTCACTATTTTATAGACCTCTATCATATCACCCCTCAGCCACCTTTTCTCCAAGCTGAAGAGCCCTAGATGCTTCAGCTTTTCCTTATAGGGAAGTCATCCCATCTCTTTTATCATTGTCATCGCCCTTCTCTATACCTTTTCTAATTCCGCTATAGCTTTTTTGAGTCGTGGCGACCAGAATTGAACACATTTATTCAAGGTGCAGTCGCACCATGGACCGATACAAAGGCATTATAACATCCTCATTTTTGTTTTCCATTCCTTTCCTAATAATACCTAACATTCTATTTGCTTGCTATAATTCGGGTTCCTCTTTCCCACATGCATCACTTTGCACTTGCTCACATTAAATGTCATCTGCCATTTTAGACACCCAGTCTCCAGTCTCATAAGGTCCTCTTGTAATTTTTCACAAACCTCTTACAATTTAACAACTTTGAATAACTTTTTGAGTCGTCAGCAAATTTAATTACCTCACTAGTTACTCCCATCTCTAGATCATTTATAAATATGTTAAAAAGCAGCGGTCCCAGCATAGACCCCTGGGGAACCCCACTATCTACCCTTCTCCATTGAGAATACTGACTATTTAACCCTACTCTCTGTTTTCTATCTTTTAACCAGTTTTTAATCCAAAATAGGACACTACCTCCCATGACTCTCCAATTTCTTCTGGAGTCTTTCATGAGGTACTTTGTCAAATGCCTTTTGAAAATCCAGATAAGCAATATCAACCGGCTCACCTCTATCCACATGTTTGTTCACCCTTTCAAAGAAATGTAAAAGATTGGTAAGGCAAGATTTCCCTTCACTAAATCCATGTTGGCTTTGTCTCATTAATCCATGTTTTTGAATATGCTCTGTAATTTTGTTCTTTATAATAGTCTCTACCATTTTGCCTGGCACGGACGTCAGAATCACCGGTCTATAATTTCCCGGATCAGTTTTACCGCATGCCCTTTTCCCATCCTATTAAAAAAACAAAAAAAAAAGCCCTTTCTTGCAGATGCATTAAAAACTGGCCTGGTGCGCGCCCAAAACATGCACTTACACTGCTGCAGGCCACGTTTTACTGCAGATTAGTAAAATGACCCCTTAACCCCTTTTCACATCTTTTTAAGAGGAAGTGGGTGCTTTCCCCATATATATATATTTTTTTTCCTTTAACCAAAGATGTCAATTTCTGCACAAGCACATATAAATCCTACAGTTTTGCCTCTTATTTCTCTCTTCCTCCAACAGCCAAATCCCACAAAAAAAAAAAAAAGAAAAAAACACACACACACACTCCATAATGGAAGGTTACCTTCAGCTGGTGTTCAGCAAAAAAATACTCTTTCTGTAAAAACCAGATTGAATATCTAACTGATGTGGGGCTGGGGTTGGGGGGAGGGGGGAAGGGGGATTTAGGGAAGGAAAAGTGGCAGTGTACCTGCAATTTACCAGTGTAACAGGATGATCCATCTACTTCCTATATCTAGTCTTAAAGCACCACCTAGTGGTAGACACCTTCCACTGGAATATTTCCAGGACTGATCTAAGATCAGGCTCATTTCACCATGAATTCTTCCTCGACACTACAATGGCCCCCTTTTACTTATTCCATTTCCTAGGTTTCCTTTTCTATCTTCACATATTTTTCCTCTTCAATTTGCAAATAGTGATTTTTTTTTCTAAAAAGCTGTCAGACTTGCACACATCCTTGTGTGACATCTACTTGGGGTCCAAATTTAAGAATCAGCACGACTGTCTCCTGATGTACATGCATGTACAATGTGAGCACAGGTAAGCAGCAACTTTTCAAGTGTAAACTCCAAATTTCCTCAGAAATAAAACACAATCAAAAGTTTGCAAATCTATTTGGCACCTATCTTTTAAAGGCAGTGGCACAGTCGGACTTCCAACTTTGGGTGGGCCTACTACCAAAATGGGTGGCCACAATGCCCTCTTGGCAGCCCCCCCCCCCCCCCCCCCCCCAAACTCAGCTCAACTTAAAATACTAAATACCTGAGCTGGAAGGGATCCCAAAGCCCCACAAGGGCATCATGAACTTTCTTCCCCACAGCTCAGTCGTCGGTGGCAGCTTTAGTGAGCAATCCAATGTCAGCACCTTGAACGTGCTCAGTTTTTGCTGCTGCTGGATGGGCCTCAGCTCAATGTCACTCGTGCCTATACCACTGCTTATGGATGTTGTGTTATTACAGACTTATCTCTCGCCTACTCTTAGATAAGATTCGAGTTACAACTATCATAATTAAGAGGCTGATACAATATCAGGAATTACACTGAACTAGAAAAAAAAAACACTTGCTATATTCTGCCTTTACTGAATTTATTTTAAAAAGCAGTAAGAAAGCCTTAATAAATAGATAAAATGGATTTAAAAGATTTCTTTTCCTTTGGGATGGTACTTGAAAATCACTTTTCACAGTCTCTAATATGATTGTGCATCCAAAGAGGAGCAAATCACTGTAAAAAATCTTTTCTTCAACTTTATTTTTATCTGCTTTTCAGAAAGCACATTTACAAAATACTTACCCCCTGTTTACTAAGTTAATAGTTCTTTTCCTATTTTGCTTTGTTGTTTTTAAAAATTGTAAACCACTTTGATTTTATAAAAGGCAGTATAACAAGTTTTAATAAACTAAATTATTTATTTTTTTATTTATTTATTGCATTTGTATCCCACATTTTCCCACCTTTTTGCGGGTTCAGTGTGGCTTACAATATGAGTTGAATGTTGGAAATACAATTTATACAGATAGTTAGGGATTATATTAAGCAGGGTTAGACGAAACAATTGAGGTGTCGTTAAGGGAAGTGATAATGGAACATAGGCATTGCGACTTTGGAAGGAAGCAATGGGAGCTAAGGGGCGATAAAAAGACATGAAGTCATATGGTAAACAACTTTCTGTGTGTAGAGGTATGAGTGATGTGATAATACGGGAATGGGAGTTCCGAGATGAATGCACGATGCATTAGTGAACAGTAAGTATGGACTTCATGTGTTTTGTTTTTTTCCGTAGACTTGTTCGAAAAGATGGGTTTTCAATAATCTGCGGAAGGAAGCTTGCTCGTAGGTTGTTCTTAGGTTGCGCGGTAGTGTATTCCAAAACTGCGTGCTCTTGTGAGAAAAGGTTGACGCGTGTAACTTTTTGTATTTCACGCCTTTGCTACTGGGGAAGTGGAGGTTAAGGAAGGTTCGAGATGATCTTTTGGCATTTCTGGGTGGTAAGTCTATCAACTCTGACATGTAGGCTGGGGCTTCACCGTGAACGATTTTGTGGACTAATGTGCATACTTTAAAAGTGATGCGTTCCTTGAGTGGAAGCCAGTGCAGTTTTTCTCTTAATGGTTTTGCACTTTCATATTTTGGCTTTCCAAAGATAAGTCTGGCTGCCGTATTCTGGGCTGTTTGAAGTTTCCTCAGTGTTTGTTCTTTGCAACCTGCGTATAGTGAACAGTATTACCTTATCGTAAAACTCTCTCTCTAAACTGATGAGTCTGCAAGAACAGCAGGCTTACATTTAAGATTTGCAACCAAATTCCCCAACATTAAGGCCAGCATTTCCTCTCTCAAGTGTCAGACGCTCCAAAAGCGTGAGCAGTTCCAAGTTGGGACTCGGGTCTCATTTTCACAGTTGAGTGACCTAGCGGTTTAAGATTTAAAATTACACTCACCTCATCTGCAGCTAGCAGGTAGAGAGGAGCTAAGGAAGGCGTTTCTCTCATTTCACAATCCAGACCTAGACTGCTCAGGATTTTCGTCAGGACTTCATATCGCCTAGCATTGCTCATCTTCAATGCGTTGAATTCATCAGTACGGACTGCCAGGGAGCTGGGAGACATTTCCAATCGCACCTGAAGGGGGCAAAAATAATCACTCAAAACAGCGCTTAATTTTTTTCAGAGGAACTGGTGAACCTCTTCCCCCTACAGGATGGCCCAATTTGTTTTTTCTTTTCTTTTTTTATTTTGGGTATAAGAATGTACAAGTATAAATCTGCAACAATTCGTGGCTAACACACTCACTCAAATGCAAAAAGTAAAGCAAAGCATGTGAGTAAAATAAGACATGTTTGCACTACCTGCTATCCAAACTAATACATATGATGAGAAAGACTTCAGTGGCCACTCTTGGCTCAACTCAAAAAGCCAGAGCGCCTTAAAGAAGGCACATACGGAGCTGTGTGTTTCACAGAACCGATGACCAATAGCACTTAAGGTCACAAATTCGTTATTTTTTTTGTTTTTTTCAGAAAGGAAAGAGAAAGAAATTTTATAATGGGGTATGTAGGCAGTATTATAAGTGGATGTCTCCACGGAGTAAGAGCTTATTCTACAGCAGCACAGGGACACCCAGGTTCCATTACAGAATACCAGGGTAACCTGTATCGATGTGCCTAACATTTGTGTGCTCGTAGCTATACTATAGATCTGGCCTAGATATGGGTATCTAAATGCAGCGGGGACCCATGTAACTTAAAGTATTATGTAATTTTCATGCCTGAGTTGTGTATGTCATCTTTGAATTTATGCACTATGTAAGTTACACAAACCATTACAGAACAGCATTCAGACACCCTGCTAACACTTTGGCAGCTAAGTGTACACCTACACATATAAGTGCTAGAATGTGATGATCTTAAAGTGGCCAAACAGGTAGAAAAGGCGAAAGCGAAGGCTAGAAGGATGCTGGAGTGCATAGGGAGAGAAATGGCCAGTAGGAAAAGGAGGCAATGATGCTCCTGTATAAGACTCTGGTGAGACCTCATTTAGAATATTGTGTACAATTCTGGAGACCGCACTTTCAAAAAGATATAGAACAGGATCGAGTTGGTCCAGAGGGCGGCTATTAAAATGGTCAGCAGTTTTTGTCATAAGTGTATGGAGACAGATTTCTCAATATGTATACTTTGGAAGAAAGACAGAAGGGAGATATGATACAGACATTCAAAAAAAGAGGAGAGGCAAGAGATAAATTGCAAAAAAGGAAAATTATACTTAACAGTATCTTAGAACTATGGAAAAAAAACCCAGGTGGTAAGACTTAAATTATTAACTTAGCGAGAAAAAAACTGGTACAATCAAGGTTAGATATTTTGTTCCACCAAGTGGGGGCTCTGACCAGCAGCAACGAACTTATTACTCAGAAAGACAGTTGAGACAGGTCAAAGAAAATATACACGCGTGAGACTGATACTTCACATTTGCAAGGATGATAGAGACATTTAAATATCTACATGGCATAAATGCACAGGAGGAGAGTCTCTTTCAATTGAAAAGAAGCTCTGGAGTGTAGGATGAAGGTGAAAGGGGAGACTCAGAAGTAACCAGAGGAATTACTTCTTCAGGGAAAGGGTGCTGAATTTGTGGAACGGCCTCCCACAGGAAGTGGTGGAGACAAAACAGTATCTGAATACAAGAGAGATTGGGACAAGTACATAGGATCTCTAAGGGAGTGATAGGGAGACTAGATAGGCCATATGGTCTTTATCTGCCTACATTTTTCTATGTTTCCATCCTATACATTTACATGTGCAATAGATTATAGAATTGACCCCTATGTGCCTTCATAAAACAGCCTACTCAGACGTTACACCTGCTCTGAGACAGAAGTAGCGTGTGTGTGAATGTACCAGTACGAATTAGCCCTTCTGTTATAAAATACACATACCAGGGCAATCCTGCCACTGCTCTGCCCATTCTCTGTACTCAGAACACTTACAAGTATAACACATAAAAATGCTTGAGGTTTTCCTAGTGTGCAGTGCACATTCCAAGGCAATTTTATAAATGCCTACTTGAGAATGTAAAATGCCATTCTGTATACTCAAACCATTGATAATATTACTTCTAAATACCCTTACAAAAGTGATGTACTCCTCTGAAATTTATACTCAGATTGGCCGGCATCATGCATAAAAGAGTTAAAACACCAGTTTTTGAGGCAAAAATGCCAATTTTCACAAATACATCACCAGGGTGAAAACTCTGCATTTTGCCAATAGTGCAAAAACCTTCTGTCTCTCTGGGTATATGTGGAGGAAACACATATTTACAGAAACCCAGCTCCATTTATACTTTGCCAGTTGTTTTCACGCGCCTTAAGTAGTGTTCACAATTGTTACTTTCCAAAAATAACAGTTAAAAAAATGAGGTAAAAAATAAAGATCACAGCATTCCAGAATGAAAAAACGAAAGGGCTACACCAAGGCTCTAAACTGGAAATCCACCCCTTACTCATTTTCTCCAGCTAGCTTTTCACATCCTACATGTCTGCAAGTCTTTTCAAGTCACAAACGACATTCTAATATTTTAAATCAAAATTTTTAAGTCCACCCTGCCCCTCCCTTCTCACTATTGAATTTTACTATTTTTATTTATTTTATTTATTGCATTTGTATCCTACATTTTCCCACCTATTTGCAGGCTCAAATGTGGCTTACATAGAGGCATATTTTCAAAGCACTTTAGCCTTCCAAAGTTATGGAACTTTGGAAGGCTAAGTGCTTTGAAAATATGCCTCATATTAACCGTGATGGCGATCGCCAGTTCCAGTATAGCAGATACAGAGTGACAATGTAGAAGGTTCGTGTAGGATAAAAACATCAGGAAATAAGGAGGAAGGGTTGAGTTGTGATCAATTCGAGCCTTAGTTTCGTTGGGTTGTGGGATCGAGGCATTTAAGTTGGGTCATCAGGGTATGACTTTTTGAATAAGTAAGCTTTTAGTGATTTCCGAAAGTTTGATAGGTAGTGTGTTCCATAGTTGCGTGCTTATAAAGGAGAAGCTGGATGCATAGGTTGATTTGTATTTAATTCTTTTGCAGCTTGGGTGGTGTAGGTTTAGGTACGTGCGTGTTGATCTTGTGATGTTTCTGGCTGGAAGGTCAATGAGGTCTGTCATGTATCCCGGGGTCTCACCATAGATGATTTTATGCACTAGAGTACAGATTTTTAAGGCAATCCATTCTTTGATCGGAAGCCAATGTAGTTTTTCACGTAGGGGTCTCGCGCTTTGTATTTCGTTTTTCCAAAAATCAGTCTGGCTGCGGTGTTCTGAGCGGTTTGAAGTTTCTTTATGATTTGTTCTTCACATCCCGCATAGATTGCATTACAATAGTCTAGGTGATTTAGTATCATTGATTGTACCAAGTTGCGGAATATTGCCCTCGGGAAGAAAGGTTTTATTCGTTTGAGTTTCCACATTGATTGGAACCTTGTTGTATTTTTCGATTAAATAAAAGGGATAAATTTATATGATTCAACGTAAGCTTCATATTCTAGAGCAGCATTTCCAAACTTCTGGTCCACGGACCGGTACCAGTCTGCAAAATTTTTTTTTGCCTGTCTGTGCAAAGCAAGCTAATTTTAGCAGTAGCTGGAAGAATCCCAAGCGCTGTCAGCTGAAGACCTTCCCCCAACGGTGCAAACACAATGCTCTCCACCTCAACAGTCTGCGACAGCTCCCCACACCAACATCAGCATTCATGCACGCTCAGTTTTCAGCACATGCACAAAACTTTTAATACGCTTAAAAGCATATTACTGGTGTTGGTGGCTCAGGGAGCTACCACAGACGGGCAAGATGGAGAGCAACATTTTTGGCACCATCAAGGAGAGATCTTCAGCTGGCTTGGGATCCCCGCAAGTTGTTTTTTTTTGTTTTTGTTTTTTTAAGTTAAGTAGGAAGGGGAAGGATAGTTTGGGGGGGGGGGGGGGGGGGGGTCCTGGTCCACAAAGCCAATCTGCAATGCAAAAACGTTGTGAAACACTGTCTTAGGGCTTGCAGAAACAGATAACAAGAGTGGTTAATCAATTCTCTAATGTGCACACACATCCTCTTAGGTGTTAAATGTCACCACATAGGGCTAGGATGAAAGGACAGGCAGAAAGACAAGGGGCTAGATGCATCAACCAAACGTTAAAAAATCTAAATCGTAAAAGTGCTTAACGAATTTGAAACAACGAAGAATGCACAAAAAAAAAACAGCTCAGAAATGTTTGGTGCGGTATTGAAAAGTACAATGTATTACGCGTACATTATCCCCCCCCCCCCCCCTGTCCTTAATTTGCTCCTTAAGCATGCGCAGAGCAACCACAAACGTATTAAACCTACGTAGGTTGCTTACGTCAGACTGGGGCGTGCGAGGGGGGGATCCCGACCTGCAAGCCTTTTAGCTGTCTGATCTAGCAGAAGAGTGCAGTTGAAGATAACTCTAAAAAGAACAACCGACCCTTGTAAATCCCCTTTTGAAACAAAAGACCTCTTTGCAGTTTGTTTACAGTACTGGGGAAATTGGCTTTAGGGTGTTAATTTTCAAAGCTGTTGGAGCTATAGAAATGCTAAGTAGAAGTAGTAGTAGTAGTAGTAGTAGAAGGGGAGAGGCAGGATTTTTAAGCTGCAGGGAGAAGCAGTATGTTTTGTTTTGTAATGATGCAGGGGAAAGCGGAGAGCCACGTGTTTGTATCTCACTTTTCTTTTTAAACATGCTGGCTTGGATTTTTATGGTGCAGGGGGCCTTAACGACAGGTCTGAGCACACTTAAAATTTCTGACGGTAAATGATTCGTTGCAATCATTGGTACGGTTAGTGCATTCCGAATTGTCCACATTTCAATGGTAGTTTCTCCTTTGCATTCCGTTTTCGTTAGCTGCTTGCTTCTTAGGAAAAAGGCATTTAATGCATGCAAGGGTTAGGAATTTCCTTCCTTAAAGGGTTGTTAGAGGGTCGTTAAGGTTTAGTGCATCTAGCCCAAGGTCATTTTGCAAAAGGGGAAAGCAACTATCACAGTGGCTGTCTTAATAAACTCCCTACATTTATAGTGCTATCTTTTCAAGCATAAGGTTGCTCCAAGTTCTGGGAGTTAGTGCCTTTACGGAATGGTAAGGTTCTGACTGTTTTTGCACACATTTGTGCACAGTGTTTTGCAGTAGAGGGATTGTATGTTGGTCTTACTGAGGTGACAATTTTAGTTTGTCATAACATTACACAGGGTTTTAGAAATTTTGCAGTAACTGATAAGTTTCGAGGTACAAGAAGAGCCTGTTGATTTTTAAATTCCCAATCTCATGAGACAGCAAAATCAACAAGCTCAGAGAGAGCGTGAGCAGGTGGGATGCGAGAGAGAGAGGGGGCAGACTGGCCGAGGGCAGGTGGGATACAAAAGAGAGAAGGGGCACAGAAAGGAGAGAGACAGAGCACTATATTAGCACACACTGTACCTGGCTAAGAACAGCTTCTCCTCCATTCTCTCCATAAGGCAGGCGAACTATCATCATGTCTTTCTCCGCATTGTTCAAGTGAGCCCACAATTCCATACCAGCCAGTTTTTCTCCATCCTGCGCTTCAAAAACAGCACCACTGGTCAGCACGTGGAAACTGATTTCACTGCTTTCAGTCTTTGTGAAAACCAGAGCCTGAATGTCCTCCACCACACCACATTTGCTCCTTATTCGAACACTGCCAAAGGTAAACAAAGTTGAAAGCCCTAAAACTTTGCCACCTTTAGACATGTAAGACAGGAATTGTTGGCGAACTTCTTCTGAAAGGGGCTCTTCTGCTGCCACCACCAGCAGCAAGCAGTTCTCGGGCCAGGGGGCTGTGAAGACCTGCTCTTCAGGCAGGTGATAAATCACATAGCAGTCTGTAGCAATGCACTCCATCAACACTGATTTGATCTGATCTGCCCTGGCTTCTGTGGCTTTGGTGCTGGAACCCATATACAGCAGAATGTTGGGCAGCTTCCCTGTCAGGTTGGCACGACAAGTCTCGTTATCATCCTCTATGCCTTTGTAATCGTCAGGAAGATCCAGAATGTTCTCCGCAGAGGTGTATCGGACAGATTCTATCGTGCTGTTCTCAAGTTCTAGACACTCGTGGCAACTTGAGAGGTGTAAGTGATGGTGATGGTCCCCAATTCCCAATACATTTTCAGTAGGACTACACAACTCATCTGAAGGATGGCTCTCTCTCTCTCCATGCCCCTCCAAGCATTCAGTCATTGTATTCCTCTGTTCAATTTTCTCAACAAGAACAGACGTTATTGCCCTTGTGGCTTTTTCGTCAGCAATATGTTCTTCTGAATCATGAGGCAGCTGCTCCAGTTCCTCAACAGACGGGTCCTGTATATGGACTGCTATGGAACAAAATATAAATACATATTTTAAGTTCCAACACTAGTAACACTTTCAAGCGCTTAACAGAGCAGAACAAGAGCAAAATGAAAAATAAAGAAACCTGCTCACAACATTTGATGAAGAGCAAACGTATAATTTTTGTCCATGCAACTCAATGTCAAATCAAAATGTATTCGTAACACAATAGGAGGGACCAGAGAATTCCGGGGAGAGAGCCAAAAGTTATCTGGATAGTGGCTGAATATCGGTTTAGTGGGATTGCTCAAACTGCAGTCCTAACTTCAACCGATTAGTTATCCATTTGAGGACGATATATGCGACAGTCCTACCTAAATAGATTAGGTTGCTGAATATCAGGCATTAAGATAAGCAGATCATAACGTCATTTGGTAAGTGTGGTAAAATAGTCAAATATATAGTGCACCAGTGCTATAAACATAGTGCGTTATGCATGGTTCTACTATTAGTTCTTAAGTTTTGATGCTGTACCACAGCACTTAAGTTAACCCTACTAGAGGGAAATCAAACCTGAAGTTTTCAGCTCTGGCCGAAATTCGCCACTTGGTTTCAGCTGGAACCAAAGTCGAAACCAAAACCCTGCCCCCTCCCCCCACTGCTCAAGCCCACCCCCCACAATAGAAAACCCGCCTGAACCCAGGCCACCCACCAATTCCGCCCTTCCTGGACCTACCTTCAAAAAAGCCCTGGTGATGATCTAGTAGCCCTGGTGATGATCCTGAGTTACTCCAGCTCCTGCTCGCTGTGCAGTCAAAATAGCAACCACAGCTGCCATTTTGGGACTGGAACAAGCAGCAGTAATCTCCAGTTGCTCCTGCTCTCGAAGTAGCGGCGGAGCCTGCCACAGGAGGTCAAGACTGCCATTTTGAGATTGGAAACGGCATGAGCAGGAGCAACTGGGGATGGCTCCTGCCCATAAGTACATAAGTAATGCCACACTGGGAAAAGACCAAGGGTCCATCAAGCCCAGCATCCTATCCACGACAGTGGCCAATCCAGGCCAAGGGCACCTGGCAAGCTTCCCAAACGTACAAACATTCTATACATGTTATTCCTGGAATTGTGGATTTTTCCCAAGTCCATTTAGTAGCGGTTTATGGACTTGTCCTTTAGGAAACCGTCTAACCCCTTTTTAAACTCTGCTAAGCTAACCGCCTTCACCACGTTCTCCGGCAACGAATTTAATTACGCGTTGGGTGAAGAAAATTTTTCTCCGATTTGTTTTAATTTTACTACACTGTAGCTTCATCGCATGCCCCCTAGTCCTAGTATTTTTGGAAAGCGTGAACAGACGCTTCACATCCACTCCACTCATTATTTTATATACCTCTATCATGTCTTCCCTCAGTCATCTCTTCTCCAAGCTGAAAAGCCCTAGCCTCCTTAGTCTTTCTTCATAGGGAAGTCGTCCCATCCCCGCTATCATTTTAGTCGCCCTTCGCTGCACCTTTTCCAGTTCCACTATATCTTTCTTGAGATGAGGCGACCAGAATTGAACACAATACTCAAGTTGCAGCCAGCAGGAGCAGGTGAAATTCAGGATCGCTCCTGCTCTAGAGACCACTAGACTACTACAGCTTTTCAAAAGTAGGGGGGGGGGTAGTTTTGGTTAAAGCCAAACCCAGATTTTGGGCCAATTTCAGTGCCAAAACCGAAACTTGAAATTCTGTCACCTTCTAAACCTCACCAAATCTTGCCCCATTCAAGAAACATATCAATCCACCCGTCCGCCACCTCAAGACACTGTCCACCCTCACAACAATCCCCAAAAGTGCCAATGGTGAGCTGGCAAAACATCCATGCAACTACTAGCATAGCATTCAACATTACTCTAGTGTCACCTCAAAATTTGAAATTAATTGAAAGGCCTGTAATTTGCTACTGCCCCCTGTCAGAAGTTCATTAAATTTATATAATTTCTGCACACAGGGGCTTTAATTCATAGTGCACTGAATGAGGTCATCAGCATGATATGTACCTGTTGAGCACATGCTCCCAGATTAACATTGAAATTTGCCAGCATAAGCTAACAGTAATATTTTACAGTCAGCTAAAGGGCTTTGTACATATACACCTCCAATTCAGAAAAAAATCTAAAAACCCACCTGTTCCAAAAGGTTTACCCCCCCCACCCCCCCCGGAGGCAGTTTATTATTATGGATTAAGAGCTGGTTAAAAGACAGGAAGCAGAGAATAGGGTTGAATGGTCAGTATTCTCGATGGAGAAGGGTAGTTAGTGGGGTCCCTCAGGGGTCTGTGCTGGGACCGCTGCTTTTTAACATATTTATAAATGACCTTGAGATGGGAGTAACTAGTGAGGTAATTAAATTCGCAGATGACACAAAGTTATCCAGGGTCGTCTCGTCGCGGGAGGAGTGTGAAAGATTACAAGAGGACCTCGTGAGACTGGGGGATTGGGCGTCCAAATGGCAGAAGAAGTTCAATGTTGACAAGTGCAAAGTGATGCATGTGGGAAGGAGGAACCCGAATTACGGCTATGTCATGCAAGGTTCCGCTTTAGGAGTTACGGACCGAGAAAAGGATCTGGGAGTCATCGTGGATAGAACGTTGAAATCTTCCGCTCAATGTGCTGCGGCGGCTAAGGTGGCGAACAGAATGTTGAATATTATTAGAAAAGGGATGGAAAACAAGCATTAGGATGTTATAATGCCGTTATATCGCTCCATGGTGCGACCGCACCTGGAGTATTGTGTTCAGTTCTGGTCGCCTCATCTCAAAAAAAGATATAAAGGAATTGGAGAAGGTGCAGAGAACGGCGACGAAAATGATAAAAGGGATGGGATGACTACTTTATGAGGAGAGGTTAAGACGGCTAGGACTCTTTAGCCTGGAGAAAAGGCGGCTGAGGGGTGATATGATAGAGGTCTACAAAATAATGAGTGGGGTAGAGCGGACAGATGTGAAGCGTTTGTTTACGCTTTCTAACAATAATAGAACTAGGGAACACAAAATGAAATTAGAATGTGGTAGGTTTAAAACGAATCGGAGAAAGTTTTCCTTTACTCAGCGCATAGTTAGACTCTGGAACTCATTGCCAGAGAAGGTAGTGACGGCAGCTGGCCTTGCTGAGTTTAAAGGGGGTCTGGACAGATTCCTGAAGGAAAAGTCCATTGATCGTTATTAAATTCTGGGGTTTTGCCAGGTTCTTGGGGCCTAGATTGGCCGCTGTCGGAGACAGAGTGCTGGGCTTGATGGACCTTTGGTCTTTTCCCAGCGTGGCAGTGCTTATGTACTTATGCCTGAAATCAGCGAAACTACACCACCACAGTTCATACTGATCACCAACCAATCTCATCTGTTCTTGCTATCCTCTATACGGCCCCATCACATGTTCCTTCATGTGGTCCCTACCCTTCCTACCCCAACTTAACCATTATCTATATTTGCTTTACTCCGGAGTCTATTAACACCTCTCCGGTATCATGTAAGCCACATTGAGCCTGCAAATAGGCGGGAAAATGTGGGGTACAAATGTAACAAATAAATACACAAAAAATGTTAACATGAATGCACTAATTTGCTAAAGGCTTCTTTTACTAATCCAGGCTAGTGATTCTTGCGCAGCAAATGAGAGGAATCCCATTCAATTCCTATGGGCTTCCTCTCACTTGCCACGCTGGGAATCGCTAGCGCAAGTTAGTAAAAGAGGCCCAAAATCTGTTACCAACAAGAAGGCACATGATAAAGGAGATCAAGAAAAATCCTTAGTTATGTCCGGACTGGGCAATTAGGACAAAATAACCAACTTAGACAAAAATCAGAGGGAAGCAGAGGTGATTTTACTAGCAATATTTCTTTAACCAAGGAACTTTGTCCAATTCGTAATCTAAATTGCAATAACGGACTCGTATATATCAATATCTATATAAACACACATATAAAGACATAAAATATTTTTACCTAGACACTACGAGGAGCATTTTCGATATGTCTAAGTCTGATTTTGAACATTTTATACAAAACGTCCAAAATCCGAATAGGAAAGAAGTTTTCAAAAAAGACACTCCCCCCACCCCCCAAAAAAAAGTACTGTTTTGAAAAAGGTTTTGCGATTTGGACATTTTGTTTCTTGGTCCATTTTCGAAAAAAAAAAAAAAAAAACAACGAATAGGTGTAAAACATAGAGATTCATGCCATTGGGATGTAGGAGGAGCCAGCATTTTTAGTAGACGGGTCCCCCAGACATCCCAGGAGAGCAATGGGGCATTTCTGTGCACTTCATAAAAATGCTCCCATCTCACCTTTGCTCCCTTACCTTGTCCCCCGAGCCCTCCAAAACCCACTACTCCTCCCCCACTGTACACCACTACAATCACCCTTATGGGTGAAGGGGGCACAGTTTCCACCACAAGTGTGACAGGTAGAGGGAGATAGGGACCTGGGTCCCCTACTGTGTACTGTGCCAACCACTACACTAATCCAGGGACCTGCATGCTGCTCAGACAGAGCAGAATTTAGCATCTGCTGCTGTCAAACAGGCTGGAAAGTCATATTTTTATTCATGTTCTTGGGGTGGGGTCAGTAACCACTAGGGGAGGTATTGAGGGATCACCCCTGATTCCCTCCAGTGGTCATCTGGTCATTTAGGGCACCTTTTTGTGCCATATTCGTTCTGAAAACAGGTATAGACCAAAACATCTTGGTTTTAGTTCTGGACGTTTTTGTTTTGTTCCATTATGGCTGTAAAACGTCCAAGTGTTAGGTACACCCTAATCCCACCTTCAAAAAGCCCCCCCCCCCCCCCGACACACCCCCTTATGATCTGAACACACTTCTGATGGACGTCATAGAAAAACGTCTAAAAATAGGTTTCAAAAACACTGATTTGGACGTTTTTGTGAGAAAAACGTCCAAATGCTGCTTTATGCCACTTTTCAGACTTTTTTCCTCTTTCGAAAATGAGCTCCTATGTTAGTTACAACCCCGGCAACTATGCACCCAAAAAAAACAAACAAAACCTCCAAAACTATGCAACAGGAAATTATTTTCATTTCTCACACAAATAGGTGAAATAAAGGTGATATAACTTGCTTACAAATGGTTGCATAATTATCTGTATCTATTACAAAAATAAAGTCCTGAAATCAAATGCATCTTGCCACTTACTGTGTGACTAGATGTGAAGACAGACTTGTGTAGTGCATGACTGAATATAGTGTGCTTCAGACAATCGCTGAAAGGCTGCTAGATGTGAAGTGTGAGTATGTGGGAAGAGTGAGGTGTGTTTGTGAGGGTACACAATTGGATTTGGTATGTCCGAGTGGCAGAGGAATTAACACAGGGGACTGTGTGCACTTGTCCATGGATGACTGGAAGTAGGTCAAAAACATGGGTGGAGGGTTATGTTGCATATGAGATTTGTCAATAGCTGGGTGTCTATAAGACTGGCTAGTTTGAGTCTTGTATGTAAAGACAGAAGTGGATGTATGTGTTAATTTGACTGTGTGCATGCATAGATTGATATTTTTTCTTTGCAGTTATCCTGTCTCTTCTCCCCTCTGCCCCATTCTACTGCCCTCTTCCCTCCTTCTTTCCACTTCTTACCGGTACTGCCACCATCCTTTAACCTTTATCTTCTGCTGCCCCCAACGAGGAGCTTTAATTGACAGGAGACAGCGTCAAATGACAAGGCTGAAGCTGTAGCTGCCATCTTGATACACTCAAACCAAAGCAAACTATTGGTCCATGCCAAGCCACGCATGGCCAGTCCTTATTTCTAAAAGATTTGCTACTGTTTTGGGTGATTCAATATGGCGGCAAGCTCCACCTACTAGCTTCAGGCCAGATAATGGGCCAAGCACACTCTCTCCGTCTCCTGTCTATTAAACCTCTTTGACCACCAAGGCCTACCCTTCTCTCAACCTATCAAAAAACCTTATTCTTTACCGCTCCCCCACCTCTCATTCCCCATCAGATACCTCCTTACCTCCCTCTGTCTTTCCCCATCAAGCACCTTTTCTCCCACCTTCAGGCACCCCCTGCTGGTTTTGAACCATCACAGGCCCACTTTGCAGAAAATAAAGCTCTTAAGCTGTAGTTATTTACCCCCCCCCCCCCCCCACACACACACACACACAGCTCAGCCCCTCTGCATAGCAGGTGAAAACTGAAGGGCTCAATGGTCCAAATCTGCAACCCCTCCAAACAACCTACCCTGGTGGCGCACTAGGCCCAACCACTCTCCAGCTCCACCACGGGGCTAAATTATTGTAAAGGTCCCCTCTTCCTGAAGCCCTGCCCCTTAAATGAAGCGGGCTCCGTGTCCAACCCCGGAGAAACGGGTGAACCCTCCAAAGGGTTGTCCAACAGGATAGGCCGAAGTTTCTTGGGAGGAAGAGGGGCTGAGTCCAACTCCGCACCCCCCCCCCCCCCCCCCGGGACCCCCGGAGTAGGCAGAGCAGTGCTCCCTGCTTCAATAAAAATGCCTGGTGCATTAACAAGACAAATTCAGGAGAAAAAAAGCATACAATGATCAGGTAAGCCCCCTGCTGCTACTCCCCCTTTCTCTGCCACTGGCAGAGCATGTTCCCTGACCGCGGAGGACAAAATGGCCGAAGTGCCCGCCTCTGCCAGAGAGGAGTCACCAAGAAATCCCCCTGGGGACCCAGTGCGCTGATCCAGGCTTGTTATCCCCAAAGAAAGGCCACCAGGATCTCCGCCTCCACTCAGAGACACCGGTCCGCACACCGTGCAGCGGCCCGAAGAGCATCTACCCCCACAGGAGGAGCAGCGCTTCACCACCTCAGCGAACACCGACATGCCGTCGCACCAAAAAAATTAAAAAACACCCAGTCAGAGGCCCGATTCGAAAGAGCACACTGCAAGCCCGCTAACTTGCAACCTCTTTTTTTTTTCTTTTGGCGCTAGTGTAAAAAAAGGCACACCCCGCAGGAACCGCACGACCATTAGCATGGCCCGCTAACAGATCCCCAACTCACCACCTGGATCCTGAAACAGGGTGTGCACCCCCCGAACTCTCCAACCTCCTCACCTCCCCAGCTAGAACCAACACTGCCGGACTGGAGCCGTTCTGATATGGCCAGAAGAAATATGGCTCTTTTTTTGTTGTGGCAGTGTCTGTGCAGCAACCAACAACAACAACAAGAGAGGCTCAGGATGGAAATAAAGGGAAGAAAGCCTCCAGGCGGCAGCAAAACAGGGACCCAGCACCACCAGGTATGTCTAAATTTCCTCAGGTGTGACAACTGGGAACCAGTCACTAACCAGACCAGGAGAAACTAACTGGAACACAGAGAGAAACGAAGTATGTCCATCCACCTGCTGGAGACAGAAGATACTGAGGAACTGGGCGGCTAGCACGTGGCTAGGTAGTAGTGTTCAGTTCTGGATTTTCTATATCCACCTGCTGGTCCTGGAATAGTGGGATAGAACGTAATGGAATTTAGTTTTATCAGTGTTGTTTTAATTTGAAACTGGATGCCCAAGATTCTAGAGAGATACCTAATCTGATATGAGTAATTTTGTTTATTTCTTTAGTGAATGGAATATAGATGGTAACATTGTCTGTATAAAATGAATGTTGGGAGGCCATTTCTCTCCAGTAAATTGCCTTAGGAAGCCCGAGAACCATTTTAACACAGCTCCACAGATTCTGTAATGGTCAAGGATGTTTAGAAGGATATTATGAACAAAGGCACTGGACACATCAAATTGGAGTATTAATATTTTATTACCAAAGCTAAGTTCTCATCTAAATTTAGCTAGGAGAGTGGTGAGAACAGTTTCAGGACTGTGAGGTCTAAAACCAGGTTGTGAGCTATGTAAAATGGAGTGGAGTGAAGTGAAGTTGGAGGAGATAGTCCATTAATTGGTATGTGACTTACGCCTCCATTACTTTTACCAATAATGAGATTGAAGCCACTGGTCTGTACTTAGAGACTACACTTAGGCTGGCTTGGGTATTCTTTGGTATGGGAGTCAAAATAATGTTAAGCAAAAAAAAACAGCACAAAGGGCCTTTAAAAACAGAAGGGAACACAGTTCTTTCATTAAAATATCCTTTAATAATGAACTTTGATTGAAGAAAGACCCGACACGGGCCGTGTTTCGGTGCTACCGCACCTGCGTCAGGGGTCAAACCAATGACAAAGGAGGCTTCAACAAACTAATTTCAAAAGGCTGATGCTTTCCAAAATTGAGATTTACACTGTTGGTGTGCGTGCGCTTTACACTATGTTCTATTTGAAGGAACATATCACCAAATTTTGGAAAGCGTCAGCCTTTTGAAATTAGTTTGTTGAAGCCTCCTTTGTCATTGGTTTGACCCCTGACGCAGGTACGGTAGCACAGAAACACGGCCCGTGTCGGGTCTTTCTTCAATCAAAGTTCATTATTAAAGGATATTTTAATGAAAGAACTGTGTTCCCTTCTGTTTTCAAAGGCCCTTTGTTGGTTTTTTTTTTGCTTGGTCTTTTTCTGTACTTGGGTCCTTCTCTTTGTCACATTACAGTCAAAATAATGTTGCCATTTTGAGGGCATGTATGTAAGGGCAGAGCTTCAGGGAGTCATTACAACATTTTAACTCCATGTCAGGGCTGGGCAGAGTGAGCCACCAAGGACTGGGGAGGGGGGGGAGGGTGAAAATACTGCTCCATCTATGTACAGTCAGTCACAGGCTGCCAGCAATCTAACAGACTGCGCTAAACCCACCATGTTTCCTGCTGTACCTGCAAAAAATGTATAACTTATGCAAATTAACAGGATTATGCACATTTAAATCAAGCAATTCCCCAGCATTTAAGTTTAAAACATTATATAGAGCCACTTATGGGATGGGAAGTCTGGCTACATATCCAAGCAAATATAAAATGCAGCTTTCAAATGAATAGAAGAGAAGCTGTAATATTATTAAATCCTCAATTCCCAAAGTAAAGCAAAGCATGGTGCCAGGAAATAAAGTGCTCGGCTACAGGACCAAGTGTCTCATGTCTGACTTATATTGTGAATAAAGCTGTTCTCTACTGATATAAATGAAGCTTCCTTTTCATTTCTTTTTGCAACAGCCAATAAATTATATACTGTATTCCTATATAAACTGTACATTTTTCTATTCAAATAGCACGTCAACATTGCTGATTGTTGATCCAGAAGTCAACCAGGGGAAGTACTCACCCACACGCCTTCATCTTTTAATTAGAATGCAACAGAAAAAAAATGTCTTATTATCCAAATCATCCTCCCTCTAAGAGTACAGTAAACTACAAACTAATTTTGTTGTTTCCCTTACTGAATCTGTTCATGATCGATTTGTAAAACCTTCCCTCTAATTTTTTCGTGGGTGTGTGAAGCCGTGCTCTGCTGCTGGGCACATAATTTTGACCATGAGTGTTGGGGGAGGATGGAAAATGGACTCCTCACTGCACTCCCACCCAATGCTCCCTCTTAATTGTTTTGTTTATACAGGAATAGGAGTTGTGTGCATCACAGGTACACACAACTTTTCAAGTGCATTGGAGGGAAGATGGGACATGGTTCCTAAAGTGTAGTGTTTCTACCCCCTCCTGTTCTTTCAACCATAGTGACAGCAGAGACCTGAGCTCCATCTCATTTTCTTCTCTTTCGTCCTCTGAAGCTCTCTCCCTTCTCAGCGTCCATCTTTTCCTTATTTTTCAGATTCCTCACCTACCACGAACCATCATTCCTTTCTCCACTTCTCTCCACCTCTTTCTGGTCCTCCTACTTCATATTAATCTTTGCCCCCTTTCTCTTCCCCCACTTTGCCCAGCATCTGCCCCAGGCTTCTACCTCCTCCCCAACCCAACTTCTTGTTCTTCAGGGTTCATCAAGGGACAAGGAAGACATTTAAGAGAGGGTACAATAGCATCCAGCCCATCCACAATATCTGTCCCTGGTTAAACTGTGGCAAGATCAGAAAGCTAAAGAAAATCCCCCAAATTAGGACTTTTTTTGTGCTATTGTGGAAAAAAAAACAACCTATACACTACAGTGAAATTCCAAGGTGGAGGGCAAAGAATTTACCAGTCTACTTACAGACAAGCTTGTGCGGCACCATCCCATTGTCCATGTGAAGTCTGTTCTCCATGAATGCTATTCCCAGCTTGCTGAAGTTATCCACACTCGTTTCAGCCACTAATTTGTAAGGATCTTCTGGACTGTGTGCCACAGGTAAACAGTAGTCTGACCACTTTAGAACCTAATAGGTAAATTAAAATACATGACAAGTTCAGCCCTTGCAGACACAATAAACCTAGTTTATCTGCAAAAGGGCAGGACTCCATTACTGCTGTACTGTATACCTATTTAATGTGAAGATTCAATGCTTAACTGTCTCATTTAGACACAGACAGGCCAATGATCGAATTCCCCACACTCTTTTGAATAGCGCTATAAAATTAGCACCGGAACAGTGCAGGGAAATAAAGCCATCATCATCAAAACTAACAGCATACAAATTTATGCACGCTATTAGTTTTGATCTTCAACGGCTTCTGAGGAAGGATTGTGCCCGGGCACGCGCTCAGGTACAATCCTTCTGCAGAAGAGGATTGACAGGTCCAGAATTTTCTCCCAGGCCTGTCAAACCTGGACCTAGGCCCCCCATCCCATCAATGGGCTGGAGGTCTAGTGGACACCCAGGCCCCTCACCACTGCCAAATTCTAGCCCCGGTGGGCCGGTGGTGTGGGGGGTCTCCCAACCTAACTCCCTCCCCAGTACCGCAAAAGATGGAGGAGGAGGGACCAACACTCCCTTCTCCTCAGGGAGTCACCTCAAAATGGTGGCACCTAGCCCAGCCTGGGATCCACCCAGCTCCTCTTGTTTCTCACCTTACCGACCCCACCCTCTTCCTATAAAACTGTCATTGGAATGCTTTGGTGTTTCACTTATATATATTGTTAATCAACACTTGCTTATTTCTGATCTCAAGAAAAAGGGTTACCTTCAAAAGCTAATCAAAATATGTATTTAGTCCGATAAAAAAGGTATCATTTTCTTTTCTCTGTTTCGTTTTATTTCTATTTATTACCTATGAAAGTGGACTAACACAGCTACATCACATCACTCTACTCCCATATGTGGAAAGGCTAAAGAGGTCAGGAGTCTTCAGCTTGGAAAAGAGATGGCCGAGAGGGAATGTGATTGAGGTCTATAAAATCCTGAGAAGTGTAGAAGTGAATCAATTTTTCTCTTGTTCAAAAAGTACAAAGACTAGGGGACTGTAGGAGTATTTAACTGCTGTCTCACCTTTGCTGGTCTGGGGCCTATACAAGCCTGAACCATGCTTTTATAACAATATGGTTTGTACAACCTGTGGCCTGAATACATCTGTAACCATCAGAAACCAGCTTTCCACAAAAGGAAAATTACTGCTGGGCATACCAAGATGACTTCATCAAAGGACACATTGTTTACTGCAAACTAGCCTCCAGTTATCTCCTGGTAAGAGCGGAGGAGCATACTTCACAGAGACCATGGCTCCAGGAGTAAATGATAATTAAGAGGGAGGTTTGCTTGCTATAACAAAGGCCTCTCTTCATGACCATGAATTTGGCTGGACGGAATTACATTGTTGTGATTGGTCCACAGGTATCTGACCAAAAGGATGCCAATGTTGGACTGAAGAGGAAGAGAGAGGGGAGAAGACCAGAAGACTTGTTGTGATATTAAAGGACTACATTTTTCTCAATCCTGAAGGCCCAGTGTTTGCTTTTTTTGTTTGCCAGTGGAATAGCAACATTCCATGTAGAATCTCCAATAGTAGCAACAGTGGAGGAGTGGCCTAGTGGTTAGGGTGGTGGACTTTGTTCCTGGGGAACTGAGGAACTGAGTTCGATTCCCACTTCAGGCACGGGCAGCTCCTTGTGACTCTGGGCAAGTCACTTAACCCTCCATTGCCCCAGGTACAAATAAGTACCTGCATATAATACGTAAGCCGCATTGAGCCTGCCATGAATGGGAAAGCGCGGGGTACAAATGTAACAAAAAAAAAAAAAAAAACAATCTGAACAGCAAGAGGAAAACATAAAAAGTTTTGACACTTCCAAGGACAATGAAATGAATTAACAAAAACACAAGCAGTGTCAATGGAAAGATGGACGACACCAAACCCCTTCTGATTTCAAGTGGTTTGACCCTTGCTTGACCCCTTCCTTGGGCACTTGTTTTCTTCCACTGCACCAGGCTGAATCACTTTCAGCTCCAAACTTGGTCTGAGGCAGGTAGCATCACAGAGGTGGCCATAGCAAACAAACACAACTCCCCGGATCAAGTTCCATAGATGAAGGAGATCATCAAGGTAGGGGTCAGGGCACAAGTCGGACAATAGCCATGGAAACTGATCAGAGAGGCAATTATGTAGCACTGGTACAGAACTCGCATCCCATTCCGGTGTGGCAAATGTAAACAAAGGACACCAGAAATGGCACCACTTCCCCCTTGATTGAAAGGGGAAGCAGAGAATCTGCCTTTTTCCCAGGCATCAAAGCAAAGGAAACCCCACTTTTCATAAACAAGGAGCAAGTAGCATGCAAAAATCTATTATATTCTGCCTTCTAATGTTCCTCAAAGAGTTCACTGCCTCAGCAGAGCAAGTTTGCTACACAACTCTATCCAATCTCAGCCACTGACAGCAGGAAGGGAGGCAGGACATGGCCTTCAAAAAGGAAATTAACTCGAGAGGAAGGTAATGTGAGACAATTAATATGTTACAGCAGAATGCCAAAATAAAGATTTTTAGGAAACAAATTTGTCACTGGAAGTTGAGCTCATCCAATAAACCATCATAGTATTCCCAGTTCATGAGAAATGTCCACATTCCTGCTACAGGGAACAGTACTGACCAGAAATAGCAGAAGGAAGTAAATCCATTGCGGCAGATTTGTGGGATGAGACAAAAAAAAAAAAATCATGTTTTGCTTGGTTTCTCTGCAATAAGTAAAAGGTAAGCTTACTACCTTTTGGCTCTAAAATATTGGGGATCCTGAAGTACAGGCTGACCGAAACCAGCCTGAAATCCAGGTTCGGTCATTCTTCGGTTTTTAGCTGAAAATGCCAACGCATATTCAGCTGAAATTGAAAACACTACCAGCACCTCACAAGAGGACCTTTTGAGACTGGGCAACTGGGCATCCAAATAGCAGATGTTTAATGGGAGCAAGTGCAAAGTGGTGCCTGTGGTAAAGAGGAACCCGAACTATAACTACGTGATGAAAGGTTCCATATTAGAAGTCACCAACCAGAAGAGGGATCTAGGTGTCATCGTTGATGATACACTGAAACCCTCTGCTCAATGTGTGGCAGCAGCTAAAAAAGCAAATAGAACGTTAGGTATTATTAGGAAAGGAATGGAAAACAAAAATGAGGACATTATGATGCCTCTGTATCACTCCATGGAATGACCACACCATTCAGTGCCTGAATCAAATTGCTGAGGTCGTTTTCAAAGAGAAATTTATCACAAAAGGGGAACCTGACCACGCGGGCCTTGGAGGAGACAACCACCGCCCACGCCCTCAGCAAGAACTGATGCCTCGCGGTAACCACAAATGACATATCCTGAGCGGAAGCACAAAGTATGTCATACACAGCATTCACCAGACAGGCCAAGCCCACCTCCATCCAGGCAGCCTGGGAACCACCCGGGGAAACGGACAGCTGGTGCCACAGTGAACAGGCCCGAGCGACCAAAGGGCTACAAACAGAAGCCTGCAGCCCCAGATCCTTCAAGGCAATACCGTCCTATAAAGCAATGTCGCCATCAACTGGAATGGCAAATTACTAGGTGCCCTCAGTCACCGAGTCCAACTTAGGTAAACAACTCTCCCTGCTCTTCTGACACTAGAGAAAAGGAGACAGACCATGGTCCTCCCAACCGTCAGACCCATGTTAGGTAAACAGGACCTGAATGTCCAGGTGCATGGAAAACGCCTTGGATGGGCCCCTGAGACACTCCTAAGGCTATTCACCCACTACCTGCTGAAAACCCCCAAGGGTTCCTCTATGGCGAGCGCTGCCAGTGCCTCAGAAATCATGGAGCCTATCTCCCCTCTAATACAGTCTGAGCACTTGAGCACTCCTTCCTTAGAGGTGGCTCACTCGAGCAGCCTGACTGCAACCTGAGACCAAGACTCCACAATCTCCTGGGAGCTGGTGAGGGGACCCTGTTCACAGAGCCAGACCCACTGGAGAAAAGACTCCTTGCACCAGCATAAAGGCCTGGTGGAGCAGGAGAACGAGTCCCGAAGGGCAGGCCCCTGACCCACAGCCCCCCCCCCCCCCCACCTCTACAGCTGCCTGCGCAGGGGCCCCATGTCTACACAAAACAAAATGGCCGCCATTCCCGCCTCCCTGAGGCGAAGCGCCGAGACGCTGCACAGGGGACTGAAGCTGAAAGAAATGAGCTGCTGAGACTGAGTACGCCCCTGTGGGTGCGCACCCCGAACCAGTCCCTCCACTCGGGAAACCGGAATGCACCTCGTGCAGCGGCCCGAGAAGGAAGACCGCCTCCAACGAGACAGGCAGCAATTCGAACTCTCAGTGGGGGCTTATATGTCTGGAGACTGCAGCTGCATGGAAAACATGTGGCGCACCGCGCTACACACCTGCTTCTCTTTTATTTTTGGTAAACTGGAGCGCAGAACCAACAATAACTTTTTTTTTCCCAGCACCAATGCACAGCGCTCCCAAGGACATCCCGAGGCCCAAAGCAAAGCAGGAAAGACTCATCACCATGGGTCCACGCTTCCAGGGGACACAGTCACCCCCGTCACGGCAGGGCGCAGCAGTACTGCCGGCCTGCCAAACTCACTGCGTTGCCTGCAGCTCCTTATCCTCTTAAGTAAACTGGTTGCTCAGCAGGCCCCCAAACAGAGGAGAGGCAGGGAAAAGCTGCAGAACACCTCAAGGGGAAGGCATGACAGGGACCCCGCGCCACTAGGTATGTCTACTCAACTGCTTACTATGCTCAATTGGGAACCAGTTTACCAACTGGACCTGGAGCAAGGCCTCAGACCCAGAGACCGAGGAAATCTGTCCATCCAACTGCTGGATCTTCTACTGAGGAACTGGGCTGCTAGCAGGGTGCTACGTAGTGGTGCTCAGTTCTGTTTTTTTCCATCTCCACCTGCTGGTCGATGGACATAACTACCCACTCGTCCTGGAATAGTGGGAATGAACGTAATGGAAGCCTCCAATTTTTCTCCCCTCCTCCATCCCCTTTTTGCTCATTTGTTCACTACCCTTTACAGTTCTGGAATGGTGGGAAAGACTAATGGAAAGAAAATTTATCATTAGGTAAGACCTAATTTCTCCATATATAAAACAAATTTTATATCCTATATTTATATTATATTTATGCCATCAGAATTGCCCACACACTTCCTGTATAGTTTGGGTAAGATTTGCAATGTCAATTGGGCTTTTTAAAAAAATACTTTTTAAACATTTATCAGACTTTCAAGGCAGTCTTGGTCATAGGACAGGCATGTGGGACCCCTTAAGAAAGAGTTCGTGGTTACTGAGAATGGGCAGACTGGATGGGCCATTTGGCCCTTATTTACCGTCATGTTTCTCTGTTTAGCAGCACTCTTGTCTTCTAGAATTCTCTCTCCCCATCCCTCAGCCTTCACTACCCTCCCCAATACTCTCCCCCTAATTCCCGGCAAGGTCACTGTTCTGTCTACTCCCAAACTCTCTTTCCCCATTCCCAGGCAAATCCCTACCTTACTTTTCTGTACCTCATCCCCATGGCACACATCCCCCATCCACTTTTCTCCAGACCTCCCCTCCCCCCCCCCCCCCCCCCCCCCCGTACACACCACTGCATCCATCTTGCTCCAGCCCTCTCCCCTTCCCCCTCCCATGGCATATGCAACCCCAGGCACATTCCTGCAGCCCTTCACCCCCTTCCCATGGCACACACCCACACCCATCTTTTTATCAGGCCTACCCCCAGACTCCATCCACCCCCACACACATACACCACTCCAGCATAGCAAGAGAAAGAGCTGCACAGCAAGCTGTTTCCTCTTCTGTCATCTTCAGAGAGACTGATTCTTTCCGCCAGGTGGGCCTCTGTACAGCTTAAAAGAATTGCTGGGGACCATGGTGGCAGAAAGGGCAGAAGTAGCTATGTGCGGTTGTGCAGCTCCTCCTTTTGCTGCACTGGAGTGGTACGTGTGCAGGGAGGCAGCTGGAAACAAGCATATGTGCAAATCCTGAATTGCACAGTAGCACAAAATTCCCCCAGGAGTAGCATTATAAATAATACACCGGCCATTACAACACCAACATATTGCTATGGATCTCTACACAGAAACCACCGCAACTTGGCCAAATGCACAAAACACAGACTGACCCTCAAAATATAGGAAACAAAAGGACCACAGATTAAGTAACTTAGAGTTGAAAAAACTGAAATGGACCCTCAAGAAGTCAGACTTTGCATATAGCAAATAGAGAAACAAAAACCGAAATGCAAGACATCAGAGATGCACATTTCCCAAAGCTGGCAATAAATACATTCAAAATAAAATACTTTTAATGCCTTTGTTGACTGAGCATTTTATTTTCCCATTCGCTTTGGTTCAAGTGTCTGTTTACTGCTTCTCAGTTGTTTTTCCTGCCCTTGCAAGGGTCTCCTGTCCATTTGACACTTCTTTTCTCTCCATGTTCACCATCCATCTTCCCTCTGCATCTCTAGCCATCTGGTCCAGCATCTCACCTGTGTGTCCCAATCCTTATCCTTCCCCACCCCCATGTTCAGCCATCTGTTCTCTCAAGAACCCCATCTCCCTCTTTTCCAGCATTGCCGCCACCCTCCCTTTCCCAGGCTCCCATCTCACTTCTCCAGCATTGCCCTCCCCCTTGGCCCCCATAGCACTGACCCCCCAAGGCCAATATCACTCTCTCTCTTTCCTCTGCCTTCTCCCCATGGTCTAGCATTTCTCCTACTCATTCAATCTTTATTTCTTATAAATCACCAACATATCACAATGGAGTTCAGGGTGATAAAGAAGCTGAACATAATCAGGAATTACAAGCCTTTAAAGGAAAACACCCTCATAAAATACAATCCCACCTCAAATCTTACTCAATACATAAAAATCTGTAGCATAAGATTCAAAATCTTACCAGCACTTTCCAGGATAATAGATTATCCCTTCATACAGGCTGCTAAGAATTACAAAACAAAATGAAACAAAAATGTTTAAAAAAGAAAAAAAAAAGACCTCCCCCCACACACACTTCTAATCTGCCTCTTTAGCAAACTAACTGGCCAGGTCAGTCACAACCCACAACAGCTACTTAACTGTATAGGGGGTTCATACATCCATGAAACCAAGGAACAATGTAAACCATGAACTTATCTCTTCGACAAGATATATCACAAAGATCAACACTTGTAACTACAATCTTTCATATATATATATAGGAATGTCTTATAATGTCTTTTGCTTTAATACAACCATGTATTTCACCACCATGTAACCCAAAACCCTCTGTAAAACCAAATGTATACTCTCTTCTATTTCCAGTATCCACGACGAACTGTAAGCCATATTGAGCCTGCAAAGAGGTGGGATAATGTGGGATACAAATGCAATAAATAAATAAAATAAACAAGTCAGTAGTAGGCTGCCGCAGGTTTTTTTTTTGTTTTTGGATTTTTTTTAGTACTTTTGATAAGTATCTATAATTTATGTCAATATTAAAAAAAAAAAATAGAATGCAAATTAGCACAATGTAATCAACCAGGTGTGTTGCCTTTAAGGAAGAAAACATCTACTATAATAAAACTCACCCTCAACGTTCTGAGGACACTGACATCAGTGAAGCCAAGCCCTGACTTCCTTCAAGAAGGTTCGTGGTGGTGAAGCCACCAAAATCGCTCCGGGCCCCGCCCTCGAGGGCGGAGCAATGACAGAACTACGAAGGGGTTGGCAGGGAGGGAGGCGGGTGGGAAATCGCTCCGGGCCCCGCCCTCGCAAACGTCATGACGTTGGGGGCGGAGCAATGGCAGAACAATGAAGGGGTTGGCGAGGGGGGGGGGTGTTGGCGACGAAAACCTTGCTAGCGCCCGTTTCATTTGCTCTGAAACGGGCCTCTTTTACTAGTAAGAAATAAAACATAAGCAACCCTTCTGTTCAGGCTGGGCCAGTGTTCCCAGAGCATTTGTCATTCTGATTGAACCAACCTCTTTTTCAATTTTTTGTCATTCATTACGGCGTAAAGCCTGTGTATTGCCCAATGTTCTAGAAATGTACTGCTCTCCCTGCTCACCAAGATCCCCCATTCAAACCCTGCTTCCCTGTTCACATAGGGGAAGCAGAGCTGATGGTGATTTGTGCCAGGATCAAAACAGAACATGAAGGTTTTGGAGACTAACATAAGTTGAGAGGAAAAGACCTCCGAATTCATAGTTCCAACTTCAGTATACTGTGTGATTTAGATAGCTTTTAACACTTCTCTTTTAAGGGTGTAAGTACTAACACAGGGAAAGAGTCAACAATGCAGTTAGTAAACAGATCCACCAACATTATCCTTAAATTTACCATAATGGGCCAGAAAGGTAACCGGAATTACTACTTTTTTTAAAATGGCAAATTTTCGCCATTAAAAAAGGGGGGGGGTCTGATTGTAAAGAAAAAAAAATGGTCAGATACACACTGTTCTGTCTGAAAAGTGTCCAGCAAAAAGAACCGCAAGTTCCCTCCTGCTTCGCAAGACCACTTGGCCTCATGGAGGTTCTTTGAAAATTCCATACAGTTAGAATGGAACGGTTTACATCCATCACTTCAAAATGAAGCCCTTCAAGATGTTGGAAGAAATTTCCAGTGGTCAACAACATGGGCTATTTTTGTGGAATGCAACATTTGCACTTTTTTTTTACACTGTATTATCTCCTCAGCTAAACAAGAAATTCAATATCTAAACTTCTGTTTTGGGTGACCTATTCCAAAACATATACAAAAGTAATATACATGGCTTACGTACACCCCCCAGGTCCTACATCGTTTTCACCCCCCCACCCCCACCCCTCCGTCTTCACTACCTCTCTTCCGTTACCAACAACAATTAGAGCAGGCTGCTTCCAGCTGGCATTGGAGCTTTCTCTCTGCAAGGTCCCACCTATTCTGAAACAACTTCCTGTTCCCACGTAGGCGGGACTCTGCAGTGAAAGCTCTGACGCCAACCGGAAGCAGCCTGCTCTAATCGCTGCTGGTAATGGAAGAGAGGTAGAAAGACGACGGGAAGAGGAAGGAAAGGAGAGGCAGCGAATCAGGATGGGGGGAGAAGGAAGCGGAAACAAGAGAGAGGAAAAAAAAAAAAAAAAAAAAGATGGGGAAAAATTTACCAATGGGCCCCCTTTATGCAGGGGCCCGGGGAGCTGCCCCTTTTGCCCACTGATAAAAGCAGTCCTGGTCACATGCACAAAAGCTGAAGGGCATGCCACAGCTTAGCAGACTTCTGCTTTAAATAACACAAGAAACCAAAGAAAGACTACCTCTTTCGAAGAGCCAGCCATCGCTGGTAGGTTTTCAGCTTCCGAAGAAATACTTTCCATCACAAACGCTATGTGATCCGCTCCCAGATTTTTTCCAGACTGAATACATGGAGATCCAAGAAGCAGTGTCCATTTGTGCAGGTCATCAAACTGCTGATAAAACAGTATCAACAGATTACAGTAGGTTGAGGGTGACAGAGCTCAGTCATGCTATGTCAGTGACCTTCAGAGGAAGAAAGTATAATTCCAGTTATGGGTGACCCCCCCCCCCCAACACCTGATGCTCGAGTCTCAAGCAGCAGAGGGAGGGGAAAAGAAAAGAGCACAAAGCTTAAAATAATTTGAAGCTCTGACCTGCTTTAGTTTTGAGGCAGGAGTCAATTAATGCCCAGCACCAACAGAAAAAAAATCAGAAATTCTGACCTTGTTCTTTCTATAGGTGATGTTGTCAGACAACAGAATTGTTATCTGGTGAAGTCAACATATTTTCTGATATCAGCTACAGGCAGCACAAAGGCAGAGCTCTCCTGCTCTCTTTCACCAAACAGTACCAATATGCTAAAAGTGATTTTTAATTAGTAACATAGAAATAGGGATCACAAAGCAATCACACAGAATCCTATTTACTTTCAGCGAATACTTTTTAATCAATCACCTCCTTAACTTATTAGCAAACCACATGAAAGTACAATGATATGGCCTTATATTGGGCTAAACACATTACGTGCAATTCTCATGTCCAAGAATTATATACAGAATACAACAGAAACTGAAAACCATCCACCTGTTACTGAGCTAAAGGAAATATTTAGTTCTCTAGTCGCCTTCCTGGGGTTTGGTAAATAAAATATGTTTGTTGATTTTTTTGCTCTATTCAATTTGTATTTAGGGGGATTATTTGCTCCTGACCACCAGTGAGCAGCAGATTTCTGAGTACAGTTTGCAGGCAGCAGAAGACAAATCCGTTAACTTGTCTTACACCCTAGTGCAGGGGTTCTCAATCCAGTTCTCAGGACACACCAGACAATCTGGTCTTCATGTTATCCACAATGAATATGCACTAGATAGATTTGCATCTCATGCATATAGTGGCAACCCTTGTGCCATCCTGGACAACTGCTCTGTTCACCTATCCTCAGCCCTGCTGCCCAGATTCTGGGTTTTAGAGAACAACTGTTTTGGCTTCCCCATAGAGTCAGGGCTTGTTACTTTAGTAACCTTTTTTTTGGCAAGAGATAATATTCATTGTGGATATCCTGAAAGACTGGCTGGGGCCTAGCGGACCAGGTTTGGGAACCACTACCATGACCAAAACCTAGCTTCTCATTTTTCCCCACAAACCCACCTCCCCACTCCCCCCGTTTTCTATTTCTGTTGATGGCTCTCTCATTCTCCCTGTCTCCTCAGCTCGAAACCTTGGGGTCATCTTTGACTCTTCTCTCTCCTTCTCTGTTCATATCCAGCAGATCGCCAAGACCTGTCGTTTCTTTCTTTACAACATCCGTAAAATCCGCCCCTTTCTTTCCGAGCACTCTACCAAAAACCTCATACACACCCTTGTCACCTCTCGTTTAGACTACTGCAATCTGCTTCTTGCTGGCCTCCCACTTAGTCACCTCTCCCCTCTCCAGTCGGTTCAAAACTCTGCTGCCCGTCTCGTCTTCCGCCAGGGTCGCTTTACTCATACTACCCCTCTCCTCAAGTCGCTTCACTGGCTCCCTATCCGTTTTCGCATCCTGTTCAAACTTCTTCTACTAACCTATAAAATGTACTCATTCTGCTGCTCCCCAGTATCTCTCCACACCCGTCCTTCCCTACACCGCTTCCCGTGCACTCCGCTCCATGGATAAATCCTTCTTATCTGTTCCCTTCTCCACTACTGCCAACTCCAGACTTCGCGCCTTCTGTCTCGCTGCACCCTACGCCTGGAATAAACTTCCTGAGCCCCTACGTCTTGCCCCATCCTTGGCCACCTTTAAATCTAGACTGAAAGCCCACCTCTTTAACACTGCTTTTGACTCGTAACCACTTGTAACCACTCGCCTCCACCTACCCTCCTCTCCTCCTTCCTGTACACATTAATTGATTTGATTTGCTTACTTTATTTTTGTCTATTAGCTTGTAAGCTCTTTGAGCAGGGACTGTCTTTCTTCTATGTTTGTGCAGCACTGCGTATGCCTTGTAGCGCTATAGAAATACTAAATAGTAGTAGTAGCACTAACCTAATAGTTACAGCAGCGAGCCAGGGTTCAATCTCACTGCAGCTCCTTATGATCTTGGGCAAATCACTTAACCCTCCCTTTACTGATACTCTCATATTGTTATCCCCCTACCCTGGGACAAAATAAATACATACTGTACCCAAATATAAACTGCTTTTACAGCTGGTTGGTTGTAAAATCTCTGAGGGACATAAGTATTGCCTTACCGGGACAGAGCAAAGATCCATCAAGCCCAGTATCCTGTTTCCAAAAGTGGCTAATCAAGGTCACAAGTACCTGGCAAGATCTCAAAACAGTACAACACAGTTTATGCTGCTTATGAAATAAGCAGTGCATTTTCCCCCAAGTCCATTTTAATAATAGTCTTTGGACTGTTCCTTTAGGAAGCCGTCCAAACCTTTTTTAAACCCCGCTAAGCTAACTGCTTTTACTACATTCTCTGGCAACGAATTCCAGAGTTTAATTACATGTTGACTGAAGAAATATTTTCTCTGATTATTTTAAATTTACAACTTTCTAGCTTCATTGCATGCCCCCGTAGTCCTAGTATTTTGGAAACAGTAAACAAGCGATTCACGTCTACCCTTTCCACTGCACTCATTTTACAGACCTCTATCATATCTCCCCTCAGCCGTCTTTTCTCCAAGCTGAAGAGCCCTAGCCGCTTTAGCCTTTCCTCATAGGGAAATTAAAATTTAAAAAATAAAATAAACTTGGTAAGGTTTTCTGGTATAGCTTGAGCGCCACCTAGAATGTTATGATTAGTAGCATAGAAATATCTGAAATAAATACCAAAGGCTTTATGAAATACTAGTGGAACCCAGCCTGCTTCCTCAACAATGAAACGGGCCCTAGAAAGGCTCTCTTGTAAGCGATTTTTTGTCTCTCCCCTGCCCTGCCCTCCCCTCAATTCTTCCCTTCCCTCCATGTCCAGCGATTCTCCTCTTCCCTGCCCTCCCATCCGCGATTCTCTTCTCTCCTGTCCTCTCCTCCCATCCCATCGATGTCCATCAATTCTGCTCTCCCCTTGATGTGCTGCGATTCTCTATTCCTTTGTACCTCAACATTTTCTGGCTGGCCTGGCTGGCTTCCCTTCTGTTGGTAACATCCTGACGTCAGCTCGCCTGCAGCGTTCCCTTCCCTTTCACTGTTCCGCCCTCTGACATCATTACGTTTTGATGCGAGGGCAGGGCAGTGAGGGGGAAGGGAACGCTGGAGGCTGGCTGATGTCGTCAGATGTTACGAACCCAGGCAGCGATGGAATATTGGAGGTGCAAATTATTATATAGGATTAATACACACTGTTCCAATGATTGTTGTAGTCTATTTATGTCTTTTATGATATCTATGTGTATTGTAAACAACCAAGACATTTTGACTGGTGATGTATTTCTTTATAATGACATTTGTATCCAGCATTATCCCAAACAGGTTCAAATGTGGCTTACAATCCAGACAATTATGTATTTAAAATATTTATATAAGATCAATATACGTAGATGTTCATGCTGTGGAAATGGTGAGGGAAGGAGGGAAGCTAAAAGAAAACACTTTAAAACACTGACTGTTTGAAGGTTGAGTATATCTTTATTAGAATGTTAAATTAAATTGTTTAAGGTTCATTTTTGTTTATTTTTATGTATTGTCATATCTATATGTTTTATTATAAATGTAATATTTTACCCACCTAGAATTGTACATAATGCAAGTTATAAATTTTTTAATAAAATAAATCTAATAGTTGGATCCTTTTACCTGTTTTTATTCCATTTGCTTTGTTATTCAAACTATATGAATTTATAAACTGTAGTTTATGTATCTTCTACAAATGTTATTTTCTACTTGTTCCTATTATTCTTATTTACAGTATTCTTTAAATATATTGCATTTTTATTTAGTATTAACAGTATCATAAAGTACATCAACTTTCTGATACAAGAATAGCCAGGATAATCGCTTAAAACAAAATAATCCTAGGCAGCATAACCTCATTAGTAGATAGTTTTTTGTTCATACATTACTCCACAATTTTACTTGTAATTCCCCAAACCTTACTTCCCAGTACCTCCCTATTTCTCCAATACCTCCTTTATTTCTGCTCCCTCCTTCCCCCTATTTACCCCCAAATTTAATTTGCCTGTTAGTAACTTAACTGTTGTTGCATATGACTGGTAGCGCTATAGAAATGATTTGTAGTAGTAACTGCATATTGCACACAACTTGGCTTAAGAGGATTAGCCACAGAGATTGTAGAGCTTGGTGGCTGGTATGGATGGGAAAACTGGATAGTTATATGGTCCTTATCTACCATCGTTTTCTACCTTTCTATTAACAAAACAGGATTTGAATCGGCAAAGTAAGTTGGGAAAGGGCACTAAAGAACAGAAAAAGGTGGGTGATTGATGCCACCAGGTTGATAGAAAGAGATAATGTTGAACAGAGGATAGGGATAAGAGTCAAGAAGTTCCTGGCTGCAAAATGAGCAGCCACTAGGCATAAGACCCTCACACATTCACCCATGGCTCAGCCAGATGCCCAGGGTGGTGGTGCTTCTATTGTGAAAGCAGTACCTTGAGAGCTATTGCCTCAAGAAAGAAAGTGCAAAATCAGGCCAAAAGATCAAAAATCAAGAAATCCAAAGCATGAGTACAAGGACAGCAGTAGCTAAGGTAGAGGTTTCAGAGAACAGCTGTAAGAATCATCAAGGAACCAGTGAGGAGCACTGCCAGAGTTCATACCTACATGTTGAAAAGAGCAGACCAAAGGAACAGGCCGTTCCCCACCCCCCCTCCAGAAATCCAATATCTATACCAGGAAGCGGGAAGCCTGAATCCCACAGGGCACAGGTTTAAGGCAGGCTGGCATCTCTCCCCCACCTTCCTGAAAACATACTGCATACCCATCTGTACAGCATGTAATGCCCACAAAAGTATGAAAAATGAGAAAGCTCAACACCAAAAAAATAATGCATCTCGTCAGAGCAACAAAACCCATAATTCTCCTGATAAATTTCTCAATCTACACTTCCCCAGTTGTAAAGGACTAAAATACATGCTGACACACGCCACCACCTTCTCCTACATGAGCACGCAGCTGTGGAATGCATTACCTACAGCCCTGAAATCCACTGATGAAATAACTAACTTTCGCTAACCTCTGAAGACACACCTCTTCAACAAGGCCTACAAAGAGAACCCATAACTGCAGAAAACTACTTCACCAACCCACCCAGTTATTAAAGGACACCGTCTATACTATCCTGCTTAACACCTTTCATTCTCTTTTCCCTTACTTTATCTCTGCACATTACTAATTGTATGTGTACAGATACTATTTGTATCTGACATCCTGGAATGAACATGTCACAACATAACTCTGTGAGCCACATTGAGCCTGCAAATAGGTGGGATAATGTGGGATACAAATATAGTAACATAGCAACATAGTAGATGACGGCAGAAAAAGACCTGCACGGTCCATCCAGTCTGCCCAACAAGATAAACTCATATGTGCTACTTCTTGTGTATACCTTAGCTTGATTTGTATCTGCCATTTTCTGGGCACAGACCGTAGAAGTCTTGCCCAGAACTAGCCCCACCACCCAAACACCAGCCCCGCCTCCCAATCTCGGTTAAGCTTCTGAGGATCCATCCCTCCTGCACAGGATTCCTTTATGTTTATCCCACGCATGCTTGAATTCCGCTACCGTTTTCATCTCCTCCACCACCTCCCGCGGGAGGGCATGCCAAGTAATGCAATAAATAATAATCTCAACACATCAGCCTCTCCGCACAGTTTATTTTGGATTTCAACACCCACATTAAAGTTTAGTCCCCAATTACAATCCCTCAGAAAATCAAAGCTACAGATCCGTGTGCCTAGAGAGAAATAAAACTTAGGATTCACTAGTCTAACCCTACACCGTACTCTCTCCCATTCAACAATCTACCCACAGATAAAAACTGTCTACCCCACCGCCCTCTTGCTATTATTCGATCAGCGTAGTAATTCCCCAACGTCACATCCTTTAGTTTCTACGCCCCAAAGGTGATCGATCTGACTCTGTCTTCCTTAACTATTCACAATGTAACCCATAATCGTAATGTAACAAACTGTATTTCCATCATTTACAATGTATTGTAAGCCACACTGAGCCCGCAAATAGGTGGGAAAATGTGGGATACAAATGCAATTAAATTAAATCAATACCCCACAGCAAATCTTAACGTGCATTTTCAGCAAGATGTGGGCCTAACATGCAAAGCTTAATCACTGCCAATCACTTCAACAGGTGCAGGAAAAGGCAAAGCAACCGAGCTACCTGGGATTCATTCACCAGAAAGGCTCTGTTGCCCATCCGCAGGCAGACGCACTCCTCGCTCAGCTCGCTAGCCGTGCAGAAGGCGAGGGAGCGGGTCCGGTGCAGCCTGCGCACCGTTGCGCGGATGAAGAGCGCGTAGCAGGCACGGAAGCGCATCCACAGGTACAGGTAGCAGAGGGTTATGAACATGGCGTCACGATGCCGGGCACAGCCAGAAACCCCGTGCACGCCAGCGCTTCCCACGCAGCGTCATTACGCGCAACGGCCAGGGAAAAAAAAGAAATGTACCGGGCAGAGGCCACGGGGAAAGCGAGTGCACAACTACTCCTGCTGCGCTACTTGTCACCCCGCCCACTGGCACTGCCAGCTGAGCCTACTTCCTGGAACCGAACTGTAAGCAGCCCCTTGGTTGGTCCCTTCAGGCTCTTCCCTCCCGTTGATTGGTCGACGTAGTTTCCTTGCGTACGTCGTTTTCCCGTTGCTCGGCGTTGTCTCAGAGCTACTCGCTCATTGGCTGCCTCGGTTGTTGCGTGCCCGCTGGCGGGTTAGTTCAATTTATTATTATTATTAATGTTGATTTTTAATTTCTTACCCTCCTTGCAAATAAAACGTTTCTGCTAAAAAAAAAAAAGCAGCTTTGAGCTGCTTGACTTGATCTGCCGGAGGACTGGTGACCATATGGCTCCAGAAAAAGGAGTGTCTTCCTGAACAAGGTCTTTATTAACAGTAGCAGAATTGACCCGACACGTGACGTGTTTCGGCCGTGAGGCCTGCGTCAGGGGTCTTCTAGTACCATCGGATTTTCCGTGTGAAACAATTATTTAAAAAATGGCGGTGGGAGATCCTCTCCCACCGCCATTTTTTAAATAATTGTTTCACACGGAAAATCCGATGGTACTAGAAGACCCCTGACGCAGGCCTCACGGCCGAAACACGTCACGTGTCGGGTCAATTCTGCTACTGTTAATAAAGACCTTGTTCAGGAAGACACTCATTGTGAGAGGACTTTTTTGGATCCACTGTGTGTTTTTCCTTTCGTTGGTTTTCCTGTGGAGAGCTCACCTTCTGTGGGTGTTTGCTTCCAGAAAAAGGAGGACAGATTGAGCCAAACTGGGTTTTGCTTCCATTGCTTTTCAATGGAAGCAAACCCCGGACTGGATCAATGTGTCCTCCTTTTTCTGGAGCCATATGGTAATTTTCCAGGACCTGTGTGGATGGGTTCCGGAGCTCTCAGGTGTCAGAAACACGTGTGAGTTCTTTTCGGATGTTTATGGGTCCTGCGCTCAAGCTCAGTCTGACACCTGCGGGCGCTTGAACCCTACAGATCCCTCTTACTGCCACCAACTGCTTGAACGCAATTGGCAAGTTTCCATCTTTTGAATTTTGTTCATACCTTTTTTCCAGTAGTAGTAGCTCAAGGTGAGTTACATTCAGGTACACTGGGTATTTTCCTGTCCCTGGCCTGGAGGGCTCACAATCTAAGTTTATACTGGAGGATTAAGTGACTTGCCCGAGATGTGAGCAGCAGCAGTGGGTACCGTTTGACCCACCCACCTGGATGTCAAGACACCAGCTATGACCACTCCTCAAGCAATGACTAGTAGAAACAAAGGCAGATGAGGGCCAAATGGCCCATCTTCAGCAATCACTATCTCCTCTTTTTCCTTAAGAGATCCCATACTGTATGCCTTGTCTCCACCACCTAAAGCCAGATCTGCGGTTTTTACACCGTCCCCCTACACAGGGAGGGTATTCCACACATCCTTTTGGTGAAAAAGTATTTCCTTATGTAATCCCCTGGTAAATTGTGTGTGACAGGGTTATGGTTTTTGTCAAGGGATTACTAAAGTTAGTTCAGGGAACTCTCCAGGCAGTGGTGTGCTGATAAATTATTAACCAGTCAGTGGCTAGTTTTCATCTACTTTAAATTTAAATACTGGTCCCAACATGTAACAAATAGAAAGTTTAGCTTGATGGGATTAGGATCCCATTGAGCTAAACTTTCTATTTGATAAATTATTAACAACAGTCTCTCTCTCTCTCTCTGGGCATAGCCAGCCCTGCAGTTTGGAGAGGGGTGCAGGAGTGGACCCAGGAAGCAATGCATTCCTCCCTCCCCCCTCCCATGGGTGTGCAAGGCATACCTTTGGTGGCCAGGGCTGCCGAGGGGGGGGGGGCAAAATTCCCCAGGGCCTGGCCTCCAAGGGGGACCCGCACACACACAATGCTAGAATTACTCTTCTGTTCCTGTGCGCGACAGCGCCGCAAAGCAGTGCACTTCCTTCCGCGTCCAAACAGCCTCTTTGGACACGGCAGGAAGGAAGGACTCTGCTCTGCGGCGTTGCAGTGCACAGGAACAGGAATGCAGTTCTAGCTCCGGGCCCTGGGGAAGTTTGCTGTGCACACAAGCAGAACAAGTAAGTGGGGGTGGGGTGGGCCTGGAGGGTGGCAGGCCCAGGGGGGTGTTTGCCCTGGGTCCAGCTGTGTCTCTCAGCAGCCCTGTTGCTGGCAAGAGGGAAAAGTTTGCACAAATTCTGTAATGTGAAGTATATTTATTTAGATTTTGCTCACACCTTTTTCAGTAGTAGCTCAAGGTGAGTTACATTCAGGTACACTGGATATTTCTCTGTCCCAGGAGGGCTCACAATCTAAGTTTGTACCTGAGGCAATGGAGGGTTAAGTGACTTGCCCAAGATCACAAGGAGTCACCTCTGGATTGCAAGACCTGTGCTCTAACCACTTGGCCACTCCTCCACTGGGAATTCCCTTCCTCCCCATACATTTTAAAATACAGCTAAGTTCTGATTTCTCATACTTTTAAGAGTCAATTCCATTCATTAAATTAAATATGAGATATAAATTAAAAATTGAAGACGTGACAATTTTCAAAGCGATTCCACACTGGGAAGTTTTTTGACCAGCGACTGATTTTGGTAGTTGGGCTAGAAGAATGCAGTTTGGAGTCAGACAGCCTTAAGGTTCTGAAGTCTTTTGCCTCCCATGGTGAAAATTGATGGGAATTGTCACTTCTTCTGCAGAAATAAAGACTATTATTTTTTCCTGTTGATTTTCAATGAGGAAAACCATCACAAAGCAAAGGAGGAGGAGATGTTGTGAGGATAGGTCATGCAGTTCTTCTGCCAGGCCTTGTGCTCATGCTCCTTCCTACTCGTTCTGGGATGATGATGATGTTGCCACCACACCTTATTTCCTTCCAGTATTGAGCACCTGATTGGAAGAGGGGGAGGGGGACAGAGGATAGGAAGTGAGAGGGAGAGAGTAGAAAGGGTTTGAGATGGATAGCAGCCACCCAGGTTTTCCTGGAAAATCCAGGAAACTTCACTGAATAGGTTAGTTTTTATGAATTTATAATGTTGAGTATGGGTCAGGAGATAATCATCATGTATTTAATGTGCACGATACACACAGTTTGGTGCAGACAGTCCTTGACAGGGAGAGGAGAACACACATACTGCCTCTCAGCCCCGCTAGCCTACCGACCAGCCTGGTCTCCTATCCGGTTCCACACTCACCAGCTCTCATCCTGCTCGCCTCCACCTCCGGTCAGCCTCTCCAGCTCATCAGGTCACAGGGGTTCCACATCTTCCAGCAGTGAGCTCTCACTGTCTGCGACCAGTCTGAGCCTTTATCAAGCTCCGCAACACCAAGAATGTGAGCCCCTGTGTCAAACAGCATTCGGCGGCCGAACAATCCTGGTCTTACCTGAGGAAGCTAGGCAGAGAACTCCGGCGGAGGTTCGATCTGAACTCAGGATAGGAAGCAGGCTCCCCAGTGGTCCGATCAAGACTGGATAACTGGGACAGGCAACGGGCAAAAGATACAATCCAATACCAGGCCAAGGTTCAAGGCAGGCAGCAAGCAGAAGCAAAGTCCAGGTCCAAGCAAAGGTTCAAAGGCAAGGGGCAAGTAAAGGCAAAGTCCAGGTCCAAGCAAAGGTTCAAAGGCAGGCTGCAAGCAAAAGGCAAAATCCAGGTCCAAGCAAAGGTTTAAAGGCAGGCGGCAAGCAAAAGGCAAAGTCCAGGTCCAAGCAAAGGTTCAAAGGCAGTCCAAACAATGAGAGAAACAGGCACCCAGGAATCCACACTAGTAGAAGTCGAAGCAACGACATCCACTAACTGCTGCTCTTAAATAGCCCCCTGCATAGGAACAGCTGACAGGAGGCGTACCCCTCAGGCAACCTTCCAAGAACCCCGGATTGGCCAGCCAACATGAGGAGGCAGTGACCAGCCGCGATGAGCCAATCCGGGAGTGTCCACCGTGTTCCTGGGCTCCGCACCCGGAAGAGAATACCATCTTCGGGGACGCCGGCGCTGCAAAGATGGCTGGCGTTTCCCCGCAGTCACCGACGCGGCGTAGAGAGCCGGAGCCACCCAGACGGCTGACAGCAAACTTCTGGAGCGACGGAGAGGCCCAGCATCTGACCACCCTTCCCGGCCAGCGCCTCCTCAAGCACACCCGAGGCTCGCAACGGCCGAGGAGAGAGCACGGGTGAGGGTTGCGACAGTCTTGTACCCCTCAGTACCAACGGAACCTTTGTGCGGGAGCTCAGGCCCTGGCTCTCCCCCCTCCCCATCCCCACCCAGCAGCTGTCATTGTCACCTTTGCCACTTGGATGTGTGTGGGCAGCTGGCTGGGCTCATTCTGGAGACTGAACAGCTGCTCATTCTCTTTCTCCAGCTTCCGCACCTCCTGGTCAGTGCTAATGTTCAAATTTATGTCCTCCATAGCAACTCCACTCGCAGTCCCACAACTGATCAGCATGCTCCACTGGCCCATTACCACCTCTGCATCTCTCTTCCCCCTCCCCCGCAGTTGCTGCAATTCTTTTTATGCCTGCACGCTGCCTCTGAAGCTCCTGCTGACGGAAAAGTACGGTAACTGCAAATTGGTCCAGTGAGAAGACTTGAGCATATGTTACTGTACACCGCCTTGAGTGAATTCCTTCAAATAGGCAGTAAATAAATCCTAATAAATAAATAAATATGTGCATGCTCAAGGCCCCGCACCAGCCAAGCTTGCAGTTACCATACTTCTGTGTCAGTAGGAGCTTCAGAGGCAGCTTGCAAGCATAAGAAGAATCGCAGCCACTGTGGAGGGCAGGGGATGAAGAAGACCAAAAATACTGTGCCAACTCAACTATAAGCCGAGATCCCAATTTTGGGGCTTTTTTTGAGCTCAAAAATCTTGGCTTATAGTTGAGTATATATGGTAACAACCAGCTTGCAAAATTGTTCACAAGTTAACAACCAGCTCTCCCCGAGCCAGTGCAAGCCGGCTCCAGCACACCACTGTCTCCAGGTTTACTAGGGGACAGATAGTATGAATAGTGTGTGTGGGGGGGGGGGGGGGGGAGTGTGAAGAACCCAGCCCAAAGATGGAGTAAAACTTATAAAAGTTGTAGCATTACAGATCACAGGCTCTTTGGTTGCCCTCAAGGAGATTTAATAAGACAGGACACAGCTTGAGGTCAAAAAGCTGAAGCCATCTCCCCCATGCAGCCGGCATATTGGTGTATCCAAAACAATCTAGCAGCTGCTGCATGCTTGTCTAGCATTTTTATTTAATCTCAGTAATAGAAACATGCTGGCTTGTGCGGCTTTTGGATGTAGATAGAGGAACCATCAGAATGGAATAACCTCTCTTTTAGTTTAATTTCTTTATTAATTTTTCATAATTACAAAGACAAATCTTTGATGGATATACCAATATTACATAAAGCCTACTATGTTTTTAGAACACAAAGAAATCATATTTATAGAAGAAATAATATTGGGTCTTTATAGTCCACAAAAATGGGAGATCCAAGGTTTCAACACTGGAAGTTGAATTTTAACAACAAAATTATAATAAGGAAATATGAGTAGGTGGTTATCCTATATCTTATAGTCCAACTAATTCTATCGGTCAGTCTTCTTGGTGTCTTGCATATCCAAAAAGGCACACAACTGTTCTGGCTCATAGAATATATATCTATTTTCTTTAAAAGTAATCAAGCACTTGCAGGGAAATCTCAGCTGAAAGGAAGCACTAATCAACAGAGTTCTTTGTCTCATCTCCAAAAATTTCTTCCTTCTATATTGTGTCCAACGGGAAATGTCAGGAAAGATTAAAACTTTACTTCCCAGAAATTCAGGTTTAACTTTTTTTGAAGTATAAACGGAGCATCGCTTCCTTATCTTGCAAAAACACAAATGTAACAATTACAGTTGCTCGTGTTTTAATTTCTTCTGTGGTTTGCTCTAAAAAAAACCTGACAAATCCAAGGTCTCAGAAGAAACCTCCCGTTGGTCCAATACTCCTTGTGGAGAGGGAATAACCTTTCATCGGTTAGAGTAGTAATTAGTTCTAAATCATAATCAGTGTGCCATTCAGAGTTTTTATTTTTATTTTTTTAACTACAAAGGTTTTTTTTAAACCGTAATTAAGTTGAAACCTGGGAGCATTTAGAAACATTTTTTTTCCTGTGCGTAAATCAAAAGAGAAAGATGGTTTGTGGGAACTTGCTCCTTTTGTTTTGTGGAATGCAGTGGTATATTATAAAAATGCACTTGCTGTAGTTTATTACTACTATTTATTTATTTATTTATTTATTTATTTCAGAACATTTATACCACTTAAAGCAGCCTCAAAGCGGTTACAATGAACTAAAGACCGATCTGTTCGAGAAGGCGTACCTTACTGATCCAACTTAAGTGCCTGGACTCAGCAACACAAGGAAACCAACGAACATTATATAACTTTTCTTCTCTCGATTCTATTATGTGTCTGTAACACATACATCTCTTTCTCTACCACATCACTCTGTATTTGTTTCATCACCGGAGGCGGCTTACGCCTCACGGTAATATGTAAGCCACATTGAGCCTGCAAATAGGTGGGAAAATGTGGGATACAAATGCAACAAATAAATAAATAAATAAACACCTCCTCCTCCCCCCCCCCCCAGAGCAGAGAAGGAAAAAGCCTGTTCAGAGTCAGAGGGAGCAGCTCATTACTATTTCCTCCTTTGATAAAAGTAAGCTTATTGTTTATGAGGGGAGTAGTTATCAACACCCCTGACCCGCCTATGCCCCTCCCATGGCCTCACCCCTTGTTCGGATGCGGACGAGACACTTTGGGGAAATATAAAATAGCGCATGGCCATTAATAGAAAAGTAACCATTTTCCAGCTGCGGTTAAAATGGCCTTAACACATGGGAAAACCCCACATACCTCCGGCTTCTATATAGCGCGCCTAGAGATCCGCGCCAAAATCCAAGCGTATTCTATAACAATGCGCATAACTTAATTGGCTTAACAAGCATTGTTAACAGCACTTAACAAGCAACAATGAGCACTAATTGACAATAATTAGAAAAAATGCGCACAACTTCCTAAGCGTATTCTGTAAAGCACTGCGCCTACATTTTAATGCGCGCAGGCAAAAATGGGTGTGGTTATGGGAACGGAAATGGGCGTTTCATGGGTGTTTTCAAAATTTACGCACGTTGTTATAAAAGATAGCCCTGTGCACCTAAATCTACGTGCCGGGATTTATCCCACATTGTCATTGGTGTGAATGGAGGCACATAGTTTTAGGCGCTAGGATATCAACTAAACATATTCTACATACCGTGCCTAAATCTAGGCGTCACTTATAGAATACGCTTAGGCAAAAATGTTTTCCGCCTGTATTTCTAGGCGCCATATATAGAAACTGGCCTATAACAGCGTACTGAGGCCACTTTTTACTGCAGCTTAGTAAAAGAATCCCATAATGCCAGTTCTTCCCTAATAAAACTGAACTCTGCCTTAACCAACAAGCACCATCAAGCACAGCAACTTCTGAAAAAGATAAAGCAATTAATTTAAAACCCTTTCTATTCCTCTAATCCAAGCTGATTCGCAGTAGATAACAAAAACCCCAAGAACAACGTAACGTGATTAAACTATCTAGAGATCTATATATGAGAAACAAAATTGGAGTTGCAGATAACTTTGTGATGAGAATAACAGGATACCTCAACTATCCAAACAAAGCCCTAGGAAATGAGTATCTACCTGAGTGTCTTGAGAGGTGTTTATGGGAAAATACCACCTTCCTCCCTGCTACTTAAGTTGCTGGCCAGGCAGGAAACCCTTGGGGTGAACTCCTCCACGGATTATCTTTCTCAGAAGCACTGAAACTAAAAGTGAGCAGACCGTAATTAATTTGAAAACTTTCCAAACCTAAAACGTCACTTAAGGGCCCTTTTACTAAGCTGCTGCAAGCACTGTTGCACACTTACCACAGCTTAAAACGGAGTACCGCAGGATGCACTCAGGCATCTTGTAACTAGGAAATCAGCATGCACTAACCACAAACTAAAAAATGCTTCTTATTTTTTCTTGGAAGGGCATGTCAGGGGGGCAGAGAGTGGACATTCCTATGCTAATCAGTTAGGGGCAGATGATCAAAAGCAAACGCCAGTGCTAGAGGCTTTTAGCACCATACTAGTGCCGGCGTTTGCTACCGCCCCATGATCAGAGCCCTCGAGCGCATTAAACAACGTGCTCGAGGGCTCTTTGCGCAAGTAGCATGCAAATGCATGCTAAACAGGGCTTAGCGCATTCATCGCCAATGATCAGCGGTCAGCGCGCCAAAATTTGGGTCGCTGGCCGTGGCAAACCCTACGCCAGCTCTGAGCTGGCATTAGGGTTTGCAGATCATGGGGGAGGAATGGTGAGCCCTGTCCAGCATGCAGTTGCATACTGGCAGGCCCCCGTTTCCTCCCAAAACAAACCTGCCAACAGGGGGCAAGAGGTCCAGCGGACCTCCGGTCCCCCCCCCCCCCCCGACAACCCCCCCACCCCCGGGTTCAGGGAGGGCTGGAGATCCGGTGGGTCTCCAGCACCCCCAAACCCCCAGAAAATGGTCCCTGGGCTGGGCGCCACCATTTTGCGGCGGCGTCAACCCAAGGAAGAGGAGGGAGGCAGGCTACCTTCCTCCTCCAACTAAGGTAGGGGGGCCGTGAGGGGGTTCTTTTTCATGCTGGACCACCAGGGATTCAGCAGACAACGCTGGGGAGGGGATTTGGGGTGGGCTGGAGGTCCGCCAGACCTCCAGCCGCCCCTCATCGCTCGCTGGGAGGGGGGTTTTGGCTGGCGGCCACTGGACCACCAGGGACCGTTTTCTGGGGGTTTGGGGGGCTGGAGACCCACCAGATTGCCAGCCCTCCTTGAACCTGGGGGGGAGATCGTCGGGGGGACCGGAAGTCTGCCGACCTCCAGCCCCGTTGCTCAGGACAGGGGTAGTCAGGGCCTGGCAGTCCCATGGACCTCCAGCCCCTGTGTTTGACAGGTTTGAGCTTTTGACAGCCCAGACCTGTCAAACAAGTGCGGGAGGATTGTGCTGAGCGGATGCTCAGGCACAATTCGCCCGCACTTCTACTCCATGATCAGAGATAATTGCACTGCTTAAATTTGCATGCGTTATCTCTGATCATAGGTCTAATAGCACCCTGCACTGTTCCAGCGCTATTTTAGAATGCTGTTTGGAACAGCGCGGGGCTTTTGATCATCTGCCTGTTAGTGCAGGATTATCGCATGAAACTTTACTGCTGCCTACAAAATAGGTGTTGGTAAGTAATTTCTTTTAATGACCATGCACTAATGGCAACATTAGTAGCGCGTGGCCATTAATACAAAAACTAGTAAGTCAGCCATTTTACTTACGTGCTAAAAATAACTGTAGCGTACCCTTGCGCGGGTTTTTCCCATGTGCCAAGACCATTTTTTACCGCAGCTTAGTAGAAGGACACCTTAGTGCTACAGGTTATTGAAAGGAGAGATCTTGTAGCCTATTCGTGAAATTATGATTGTAGTTTTTCATAAGATCAGCATATAGAAGTCACTTTAAACTTTCCTCACCCACATACAGTATTTCAACATATTACAGGTTAATACATACAAATACAAATAAAAAATGGAAAATAACATAATACGTGCCTGTTAGACATTCAAATTTTTGGGGGGGGGGGGAGGGGGGTCTTGCATCATTGGGGGGGAGTAGAGTGTATGGATCTCGCTGGGGGGGGGGGGTGGAGGGATGGGAGGGACATATACATACATAGTAACATAGTAGATGACAGCAGAAAAAGACCTGCACAGTCCATCCAGTCTGCCCAACAAGATAAAGTCATATGTGCTACTTTTTGTGTATACCTTACCTTGATTTGTACCTGTCCTTTTCAGGGCACAGACCGTATAAGTCTGCCCAGCACTATCCCCGCCTCCCAACCACCAGCCCCGCCTCCCACCACCGGTTCTAGCACAGACCGTATAAGTCTGCCCAGCACCAGCCTCGCCTCCCACCACCGGCTCTGCCATCCAATCTCCGCTAAGCTTCTGAGGATCCATTCCTTCTGAACAGGATTCCTTTATGTTTATCCCATGCATTTTTGAATTCCGTTACCGTCTTCATCTCCACCACCTCCCGCGCCAAAGGTACCTCTTCCATTTTATGAAGGTCCCAGACAATATTCAGCCAGGGCCTGCATAACTGTCTGACACGGACCCTGGCTGAATATATATGTGAACCACCTAAGCTCCAGTGGCCAGCACAACTGCAATTAGTCCCAGATATTCAATGCGAGTGCGCAGACATGGCCTGGCACTGAATATCTGGGGATAATTACAAAACCATTGACTACCACCACCAGCTGAAATTCTACCCCTAAGATAAGTTAGTGCAATAAAAAAACAACAAGTAATAAATTTGCGATTAATTTTCGAAGACTAGAACCTTCTTTCTCATGTCAGGTCTTCCTAACCTCTGGAAGAAGGTTCTGGCCTTAAAAGCTAGTCAATATATGTGTTCAGTTAGTCCAATGAAAAAGGTGTCATTTTAGTTTCTTTGTTTAGTTTTATTTCTATGTATTATATAAACAATCCACGACCACTTGAACTTCAGGAAATCACTAAAAACCAACCTCTTCAAAAAGGCCTACCCCAACGACCCCACGTAACCCTCTTCACCTACCAACACAGCTTGACTATGATCGAACAGGACAACACGCAATCTTCATCCAATCCGACCCTCCACTTATACCTCATACGATCACTATACAACTTTGTATTTGTTATCCACCGACTGGGCAAACGCCTTTGACGGTACTATGTAAACCACATTGAGCCTGCAAATGGGTGGGAAAATGTGGGGTACAAATGCAACAAATACATAAATAATATTTAAAGTGGACTAACCTGGCAACAACACTATTTTATTCAGAAATTTGGACAAATGGAAGAACCACCAGACAGACACAACGTTTTTTTTTTAACTTATTAGTTTTTTAAACATTGTGCATCACTCATACAACAATAACACATCAACCAACTCCCTTCCCACCCCCTTCCCATGCCCCTCTCAATCAGCTATTCCTCCCCCACTCCCTTATTTGGACCCTCCATGGCTATGATCATCCCCCTCCTATCCATCACCCACCCCTGTAACATGACCCCATTCTTTCATATACCTGTCCCTTTAATAACCAAAATGCAGTGAATACCAGCAGTATTGCCGCAGCCTAAACAGGTTGAAAAGCACACAGTTGAAGTGTGACACAGTGACAATTTTCCTTTCCTGCATTCACAGACTCAGGTAGCACTGAGTGGAGGACTTGGTTGGGGCTGTGTTTATGTGTGTGCGTGTGTGTATATATCTACTATAATAAAACTCACCCTCAACGTTCTGAAGACAACGTTCTGAAGTCACTCAGTCACTCCCTGAAGGGTTCATGGATTCATGGTGGTGAAGCCACAACACTGACCATGTCTCTCTGCCCCGCCTTCGCCTGACGGACCAATCAGAAAAAACACCCTCAACATTCTGAAACACAAAGGACCATCACAACACCGTTCCCAGGCAACACTAGGCAATGTAAGATGGACCAATCAGAGGAAACTACGTGACAATAAGGGAGGAGCATTCCCCAGCAGAATGGCTCATTATCTGTGCAGCACGGAGAGCACAGAAACACCGCTGGAACGAGAGAAGAATATTCCTGCTGTGGGTATGTGCAAAAATAGACCGGGGGGGGGGGGGGGGAGAAATTTTTAAATGCCTAATGCCAGTACTGAAGAGTGCCAGAGGGCCTATAGCACAGACATGGAGTCAGAGGAGCCGGAAAACAACGTGCCCGTCACCATCTGGGACGTGGGCGAACAGGACAAGCTGCGGCCCAGCTGGAAGGATTACCCGCGACCCAGCCAGCAGCAAACAGCGACCAAGGAAGGGGGAGGAGTACTTCTTCCCTGCCTAGGAATCGCTGGAGACTGGCTGCCAAACTAACGAAACAACTGCACACCGACGCACCACCTCCATCATTCGAAAGGCATCCACTCTTTCTTCAACAGAAATGCAAACTAATAATACAAAACAAACAAAGAATACATGGTTTCTCAGGCGGCTGCAGGTAACTCCCCACCCCCTTCCTCTTCCCCTTTTGCCGAAGCGGCCAAGGACGTGCCCAACCATCCCCAGCCTCAGGCAAGCAGTCTCCCACCTCGGGGATCCCCCAAGCACCCGGAAAAAGACGGCGCTGATTCCTGCAGCGCATAAATGTTCCAGCATTCCCCTGCAGCTGGCCTGAAATGGACCAAACATACCGGATCACCCCCCGACGGCCCGAGACCATGCTCTTCTCCCTTCCGCCAACTTAAAACAACCATCCCCGTCCTCAGGCAAGCCGTCACCCACCTCCAGGATGCCCAGAACCCCAGCCCAATGGAAAAAGATGGCGCTGCTTCCAACAGCACATTTCACTTCCAGCATTCCCGTACAACAGCCCTGAAACGGCCAAAAAATACCGACAGACAAAGAATGTGCTCCTCTACCTTCCGCCCATCTAAAACAACACTGCTGCCTCAGCACAACACAAAAAAAAACATGGAAAAAAAAAACAACACTCAACAAAGGCTGACCCCCCCCCCCCCCCTACAACCACATTTACATTTCACCAACAGAAAGACCCCCCTCCACAAACCTCCTTGACAGACAAAACCACACACACACAATACAACAGAAACACACCCTCAAAGCCACACACCAATCCAACCCACTTTGCCAGCACAGCACAGCACATCCCCCAACCCCCAAGCAAAAAAACAAAACAAAAAAAAGACACACATCAACAACCTGCACACACACCGCACCCTCACACACACACACACAAAATAACTCTGTGACACACACACACACAAAAAAAAAACCACATGCTAGCGCCCATTTCATTGGTTTCGGAAACGGGCCTTTTTTACTAGTGTATGTACAGTGGTGGAAATAAGTATTTGATCCCTTGCTGATTTTGTAAGTTTGCCCACTGACAAAGACATGAGCAGCCCATAATTGAAGGGTAGGTTATTGGTAACAGTGAGAGATAGCACATCACAAATTAAATCCGAAAAATCACATTGTGGAAAGTATATGAATTTATTTGCATTCTGCAGAGGGAAATAAGTATTTGATCCCCCACCAACCAGTAAGAGATCTGGCCCCTACAGACCAGGTAGATGCTCCAAATCAACTCGTTACCTGCATGACAGACAGCTGTCGGCAATGGTCACCTGTATGAAAGACACCTGTCCACAGACTCAGTGAATCAGTCAGACTCTAACCTCTACAAAATGGCCAAGAGCAAGGAGCTGTCTAAGGATGTCAGGGACAAGATCATACACCTGCACAAGGCTGGAATGGGCTACAAAACCATCAGTAAGACGCTGGGCGAGAAGGAGACAACTGTTGGTGCCATAGTAAGAAAATGGAAGAAGTACAAAATGACTGTCAATCGACAAAGATCTGGGGCTCCACGCAAAATCTCACCTCGTGGGGTATCCTTGATCATGAGGAAGGTTAGAATCAGCCTACAACTACAAGGGGGGGAACTTGTCAATGATCTCAAGGCAGCTGGGACCACTGTCACCACGAAAACCATTGGTAACACATTACGACATAACGGATTGCAATCCTGCAGTGCCCGCAAGATCCCCCTGCTCCGGAAGGCACATGTGACGGCCCGTCTGAAGTTTGCCAGTGAACACCTGGATGATGCCGAGAGTGATTGGGAGAAGGTGCTGTGGTCAGATGAGACAAAAATTGAGCTCTTTGGCATGAACTCAACTCGCCGTGTTTGGAGGAAGAGAAATGCTGCCTATGACCCAAAGAACACCGTCCCCACTGTCAAGCATGGAGGTGGAAATGTTATGTTTTGGGGGTGTTTCTCTGCTAAGGGCACAGGACTACTTCACCGCATCAATGGGAGAATGGATGGGGCCATGTACCGTACAATTCTGAGTGACAACCTCCTTCCCTCCGCCAGGGCCTTAAAAATGGGTCGTGGCTGGGTCTTCCAGCACGACAATGACCCAAAACATACAGCCAAGGCAACAAAGGAGTGGCTCAGGAAGAAGCACATTAGGGTCATGGAGTGGCCTAGCCAGTCACCAGACCTTAATCCCATTGAAAACTTATGGAGGGAGCTGAAGCTGCGAGTTGCCAAGCGACAGCCCAGAACTCTTAATGATTTAGAGATGATCTGCAAAGAGGAGTGGACCAAAATTCCTCCTGACATGTGTGCAAACCTCATCATCAACTACAGAAGACGTCTGACCGCTGTGCTTGTCAACAAGGGTTTTGCCACCAAGTATTAGGTCTTGTTTGCCAGAGGGATTAAATACTTATTTCCCTCTGCAGAATGCAAATAAATTCATATACTTTCCACAATGTGATTTTCCGGATTTAATTTGTGATGTGCTATCTCTCACTGTTACCAATAACCTACCCTTCAATTATGGGCTGCTCATGTCTTTGTCAGTGGGCAAACTTACAAAATCAGCAAGGGATCAAATACTTATTTCCACCACTGTATATGTTTCTAAGAAGAGAATATAAGAAAGTGTCTGTGGTTGATGTATGGATGTGGGATTGTGTGGGAGATATTGAGGAGAACAGGAGGTTGTCTGGAATGGTATGACGGTGTCTTTTAGGAGTGCAGCATGTGCCTGTTTAGGGGTTAAGAGTTTGTGAGGGGTGGGCAGGTGTTGGTGTGTAAGGATGTGTGCTTCAGGTTGTTCTTGGTCCTCTTCCTTTCCGTTTCTTTCCTCCTTTCCCTTCATTCCCTTTTCCTTCCCTGCCCACCCTCTTTTACATTCAGTCTCCTAAGCTTCCTTTGCTGTGGTCCAGCCAGTATCTCTTCTTGTATTGATGGGAACTGGGTCCTGCTGGCAGACTCCATACACTCCTCATGTCTTTGCTGCCACAATGGCTGGCCTCTGTGTGTGGATGGACAGACAGAGCAAATCTCTCTAATAAGCACCATTGCTAAAGTAAAACACAACTAAAAAAATGTGCCAAAGATAGTGAAAAAAAAAATCTGAAATCCTCACTGCTGAAAATGCTGTGAAACTTAATCAAGTAGAAGAAACAGAGAGCTGAAATCAAGGAACAAGACAAATATTCTCAGCAGATTGGGGGCCTTTAGAATAGAGTGTTATGCAAATATTCTATTGGTTTGGAAAGAATAATAAAATGAGATCAAGAGTGATAATATATCTAACCATTAGATGTCACTGTCGAGAGATTTGAAGTTTAACCACAGGGTACCACTACATGGCAAAAGGTAGTGCTGTACTTAGTTGGCAGTGATGTATAAATTGCAACCATTAGCACACTACATGGTTAGTCACTAGGTATCATTGTAGAATTTTTATTATTACAAATTTACAGAACGATGAAAGTCAAAACGTCCAATTTTAAACAAATACAATTATATGTCTATATGAATATGCTCCAGGTTCCAATCTTTATAACAGTTATGAAAGCAAGTAATATTTTCTTCTGTTCCTCACTGACTTTGGGTATGTAAGTACATAAGCATCACCAGAGTGGGACAAACCAAAGGTCCATCAAACCCAGTGTCCTGTTTCCAACAATGGTCAATCCAGGTCATAGCAGCCAACTTTTTAAAATTATTGGGGGTGCTAAGCCCAATGAAAATAACCCCTCCCTGGACACATACAAAGAATTTTCTCAATATTGGGGGTGCTCAAGCACCCACAGCACCCACAGAGTCGGCTCCAATGATCCAGGTCACAAGTGCCTGGCAAGATCCCAAAAGAGTAAAACAGATTTTATGCTGTTTATCCTAGGAATAAACAAAAGATGGCAACGTTCCACCTCACTTTCTTAAAACATATACAACAACAATTAGGTGGCATAAAGACAGCTTAATGTGGGATATACTATTAGATAGGGGACGTCTCATACAGGCACAAAATATCATGCTGTTAGCAAACTTCTAGTTTAGTGCCAATTTTTATAATCATTGACTGCCCCCAGCCTCCGATAGTACACTAAACTTGCTAAATATTCGTGTCCCTTAGTGTATATGTGTTAGTGCCACATTTTCATATCTACATAATTTACTTTTTTACTTATCTTTTCTTTTTTTTCTGTGTACTATCCATAAATTCACACGTATGATTTCTCTGTAGTAATCTCCACTTAAGCTTCAACCAGCGCAGAAATAAAAGTTTTTTTTACTTATCTTCACACTGCTGAAAACCGCAGTTTGATTTGGTTATAGTGTAATATTATACACTATATCCTTTAAAGAGTGGAGGATTGGCCCAGTGGTTAGGGTGGTGGACTTTGGTCCTGAGGAACTGAGTTTGATTCCCACTTCAAGCACAGGCAGCTCCTTGTGACTCTGGGCAAGTCACTTAACCCTCCATTGCCCCATGTAAGCCGCATTGAGCCTGCCATGAGTGGGAAAGCACAGGGTACAAATGTAACAAAAATGAAATAGATACTATTGGAGATTCTACATGGAATGTTGCTACTATTGGAGATTCTATATGGAATGTTGCTACTATTGGAGATTCTACATGGAATGTTGCTATTCCACTAGCAACATTCCATGTAGAAAGCTGCGCAGGCTTCTGTTTCTGTGAGTCTGATGTCCTGCATGTACGTGCAGGACATCAGACTCACAGAAGCAGAAGCCTGCGCGGCCACATTGGTGATCTGCAAGGGCTGACTTTTACATGGAATGTTGCTAGTGGAGGAGTAGCCTAGTGGTTAGTGCAGTGGACTTTGATCCTGAGGAACTGAGTTCAATTCCCACTTCAGGCACAGGCAGCTCCTTGTGACTCTGGGCAAGTCACTTAACCCTCCATTGCCCCATGTAAGCCGCATTGAGCCTGCCATGAGTGGGAAAGCGCGGGGTACAAATGTAACAAAAATAAAACAGATACTACTGGAGATTCTACATGGAATGTTGCTACTATTGGAGATTCTACATGGAATGTTGCTATTCCACTAGCAACATTCCATGTAGAAGGCTGCGCAGGCTTCTGTTTCTGTGAGTCTGACGTCCTGCATGTACGTGCAGGACATCAGACTCACAGAAGCAGAAGCCTGCGCGGCCACATTGGTGATCTGCAAGGGCTGACTTTTACATGGAATGTTGCTAGTGGAGGAGTAGCCTAGTGGTTAGTGCAGTGGACTTTGATCCTGGGGAACTGAGGAACTGAGTTCAATTCCCACTTCAGGCACAGGCAGCTCCTTGTGACTCTGGGCAAGTCACTTAACCCTCCATTGCCCCATGTAAGTCGCATTGAGCCTGCCATGAGTGGGAAAGCGCGGGGTACAAATGTAACAAAAATAAAATAGATATCTCTCAACTGCATTCAAATTAAACTTCAGTATACATATGATCCCAACAGGAGCCTGTTTCACATCTATTTGCTTTGTCAAGGGAAAACTCTTGTATACCTGTTGCAAAACGGAGAAAGGTATCAAAACACAAACTTTCTTTCAATTCTTCCTTACCTCTGCACATAATAAGCAATGGATTTTCCCAAGTCCATCTTAATAATGGCTTATGGATGTTTCTTTTAGGAACTTGTCCAAGACCCTGTTAAGCTAGCTGCTTTTACCATATTCTCTGGCATAGAATTCCAGAGTTCAGTGAAGAAATCTTTTCTCTGATTTGTTTGAAATTTACTACTTAATAGCTTCATTGTATGCCTCCTAGTCCTTGTACTTTTGGAAAGAATAAACAAGCGATTCAAATCTACTCCACTCTATATTTTATAGATCTTTATCATGTCTCCCCTCAGCAATCTGTTCTCCAAGCCTCTTTAGCCTTTCCTCATAAAGGAGTAGTCCCATCTGCTTTGTCATTTCACCCTTTCCTGTACCTTTTCTAACTCCACTATATCTTTTATGAGATGCAGTGACCAGCACTGCACACAATATTTGAGGTGCAGTCGCACTACGGAGGAATTCAAAGGCATTATAATGTTTTGTTCTCCATTCCTTTCCTAATAATTCACCCTCCCTATCTCAGACAGCCTGAAAATTCTCGGAGTAGCAATCGACCGAAACCTCTCACTAGGGACCCATGCGAAATCCACCATAAAGAAAATGTTTTTCTCAATATGGAAACTCAAACGCGTGAAACCATTCTTCCCAAGATAAATATTTCGCAACCTGATACAGTCAACGGTACTAAGCCATGCAGACTACTGCAATGGAATTTATGTGGGATGCAAAGAACAAATCATAAAGAAACTACAAACCGCCCAAAACACAGCAGCTAGGCTTATATTTGGAAAAACACGTTTTGACAACGCCAAACCACTACGAGAAAAACTGCACTGGATTCCAATTAAAGAACGTATCGCTTTCAAAATCTGCACGACAGTTCATAAAATTATTTACGGCGAGGCACCGGGATACTTGACAGACCTCATCGACCTGCCAACCAGAAACACTAGGAAATCAGCACGATCATACCTAAACCTCCACTACCCAAGCAGCAAAGGACTCAAATACAAATCCACTTAAGCATCCAGCTTTTCCTACTTAAGCGCACAACTATGGAACGCACTACCAAAAGTAATAAAAACTACGGTCGACCACCTAAACTTCCGGAAAGCACTAAAAACAGACCTGTTCAGAAAAGCATATCCCACCGACCCAACATAAAAAAACCTGGATACCTGCGACATAACGAAACCAAAGACCGTAATGGACATATCCCAACTCTTCCTCTCCCTCTCTAATGTTCCCCCAATTGCATTTACCACACATGTACCTCTCTCTACCACAATATCACCTTGTAATTGTTCATACTTGTATTAGTTCATACCGGAATCAGCTAACGCCGTTTACGGTACTATGTAAGCCACATTGAGCCTGCAAATAGGTGGGAAAATGTGGGGTACAAATGTAACAAATAAAATAAATAATATTGTATTTGCTTTCTTAGCCACTGCTGCACACTGAGCAGAGGGTTTCAGTGTTCATCAATGCAGTGGTGTACCAAGGGGGGGGGCGGTGGGGGCGGTCCACCCCGGGTGCACACCGCTGGGGGGGGTGCCGCGCACCTGTTGGCCGAGTCCGCTCATTCCCTCCCTGCTGCTCCCTCTGCGCGGAACAGGTTACTTCCAGTTCTGGGGCAGAGGGAGCAGCAGGGAATGAGCGGACTCGGAGCCGACAGGCATGCGGCACCCCCCCCCCCCAGCAGGTAAAAATGCACCCGGGGGGGGGGGGCGCAATGGCGATCCGCCCCGGGTGTCAGCCAGCCTAAGAACGCCACTGCATCAATGATGACACTTCAATCCTGGGTAGTGACTCCTGCCCCTACAACACAAGCCCCCCCCACCCCAACTACAATGCTTTCCAATGTTGTTTACAAAAATTCTAAAGAATTCCCACTTTTAACAGTGCATAACCAGGTGCTCAGTCCCATTACCTCCACTCCTTTACCTAAGGAAGAGCCCAGGCAGGGTTTGTAGGAGGGTGACGGAGAAAAAGTGCTTTCCAGAAAACTCCAGCTAGGCTGAAGATAAATGAAGCACCAGCAATAACTTCACCCCTAATCAAAATATATAAGTTTTCAACTACATCATACTTCCAAAACTTAAGCACTGTCATGTGACTCTGCTGCATTCTTTCTCTCTCCCCCCGCCCCCCTTTCCATGGTTGTGACTCCTGAATCTACACCTTCCATCACCACTACTGGTACTGTAGAAGCTTTCTTATTTTGAAGGACCTAGAAATGGACATATGATATGTCATTGCTTACACTGATTTCTCTCTGCTGATGTTTTTAATTTACAAAAGATCACCATACAGGAACCCCTTGAGCAGATTCTGCTGAAGGCATCTGGCTGCATCTTATCAACAAGCAATGTTTGGAAGGAGAAGTCAAAATGTTTGAGCACTTCAACTATTTCAATGGACAGCAAACTCCAGCAAGCAGGAGCCAAATCAGCTCTTTTGGTTGCCATTGGCCACTCTATGTCTTCCCCTCACAGCTGGGGCGTAGCCAGACACCCAATTTTGGGTGGGCCTGGGCCCAAGGTGGGTGGGCAGAACTCTGCCGTGTCCCACAAGTGATTTGGTCTCTCCCTCTCCCACCTGCATGCCATATGGTCTCTCAAACATCCCCCCTCCCTCATATATCTTCTAAATAGCAGATTTTCATTGGCAGCGAGCAGCAGCTAATACACACTGCTCATGTTAGCCCCACAGCCTTCCCTCTGATGCAACTTCCTGTTTCTGCATAGGCGGGACTACATCAGAGGGAAGGCTGTGGGGCCGATGTGAGCAGTATGTGTCAGTCGCTGCTCGCTGCAGGCGAAGATCTGCTGTTTACAAGGTATGCAGGAGAGACAGTTGTTGGGAGTTTTCGGCTGGTGGGGCTTGGGGATCCCTGCCAGCCACATCATAGGTGTGCTGCTACTGGGTGGGCCTGGGCCCACCCGGGCCCACCCTTGGCTACGCCACTGCCTCACAGATTACAGAATAAAACTATTTGAGTTTTATGAAATTCTGGAAGATATTTCAGAATGACATTACAGCCACATGTGGTAGGGGAGAAGTTTTACCTTTACAATTAAGGTCCTTGCCATCATGATCTCTTTCATCATACTAATAACAGTTTCCGTGTTTCCACATCCTGCTACACCACAAAAGAAAGACCAGCTTGGAAATTACTTTTATCAATACAGTCACAAGGGGAAACAAGTGCATTATCACGATTATTCCATCACCAGCATTATGACATCATCACTGCAAGTTCTGCCTTAGAAGTGATCATGAACTTATGACAATGTCTAGTTATAGAAGTACCACGAAGCAGGAACCACCCAGATAAAAATGTTAGGGATAGCCGTAGGCCACTCAGGCCAAGTATGCCTGTAGGATATGATGGATGAATTAACTTTGGGGAATGTAGCAGAAACGCTTTTTCTACAGAAAGTTCGTTTTAAAAAACGCATATGGCAGTGCACATCGACGAATTTGCCCACATACGTAAACTATTTAGAATGGAAAAGATGACTATTATAGGTTAATAACCACAGGAAGCAATCTGGAACCCTTTTCTGGTTTACAGAAATTTGAAATAAGTTCACAAGTAATTTACACTTGCTACAGAAACATGAGCTTTGACATAGTGAAACTGAAACTGAACATGGCAAAGACTGAGCTCCTTGTCTTTCCACCCAAACCCTCCTCTCCTCTTCCCCCGCTCTCCGTCTCTGTTGACAACGCCCTCATCCTCCCCGTCTCTTCAGCCCGCAATCTCGGAGTCATTTTCGACTCCTCCCTCTCCTTCTCTGCCCATATCCAGCAGATAGCTAAGACCTGTCGCTTCTTCCTCTATAATATTAGCAAAATCCGCCCATTCCTGTCTGAACAGACCACCCGAACCCTCGTCCACTCGCTCGTTACCTCTTGTCTTGACTATTGCAACCTTCTCCTCGCTGGTCTCCCGCTTAGCCACCTATCCCCCCTTCAATCTGTCCAAAATTCCGCCGCACGTCTTATCTACCGCGTGAACCGATACTCTCATATCACCCCTCTCCTCAAGTCGCTTCACTGGCTCCCGATCCGCTACCATATACAGTTCAAGCTTCTCTTATTGACCTTCAAATGCACTCAATCTGCAGCCCCCCATTACCTCTCTACCCTCCTCTCCCCGTATGTTCCCACCCGTAACCTCCGCTCTCAGGACAAATCACTCCTACCTGTACCCTTCTCCACCACCGCTAACTCCAGACTCCGCCCCTTCTGCCTCGCATCACCTTATGCCTGGAACAGACTTCCCGAGCCCATACGCCATGCGCTCTCCCTGCCCATTTTCAAGTCCTTACTCAAAGCCCATCTCTTCTCCCTTGCCTTTGGCGCCTAACCACCTTCCCCATTCATGATACCTACACTGACTACATAGTTTGTTACCTTTAGATTGTAAGCTCTCTTGAGCAGGGACTGTCCTTCCCCATGTTTAAACTTGTACAGCGCTGCGTAACCCTAGTAGCGCTATAGAAATGCTAAGTAGTAGTAGTAGTAGTATAGTGACAGAAGAAAATAAAAAAATAGGAAGACCCGGTAGTTTTAACTCCAAATCGAAGTGAGGAAGTGGACAAGTTGCCCAAAATAACTCAGTTGTCACACCTAATATCTTTGGCTTGAAAGTTGTTCTTTTTATCTTTCCTATTTTATTTATTTCATTTATATCCCACATGATCCCAACAATCAGGTTCAATGTGGCTAACTTATTGTAATTAACAGTACAAAAAGTGATGCGGGATAGTATACATTAAGTAGTAATAATGTATACCATCCCGCATCCCAGAAACCGAATAATTGTACAATTAGGGGTTTAAATTAATTATGCTCATCCATGAGAAATGGCTTAAACAGAGAGGCTTTAAAGTATTTCTGGAATATCACATAATTAGGTTCCCATCTGATTAATTTCGGGAGGGAATTCCACCATTTGGTACAGAGGTAAAGGAATGGTGGTAGAGACTATTATAAAGAACAAAATTACAGAGCGCATTCAAAAGCATGGATTAATGAGACGTATCAACATGGATTTAGTGAAGGGAAAATCTTGCCTCACCAATCTACTACATTTCTTTGAGGGGGTGAACAAACATGTGGCTAAAGGTGAGCCGACTGATATTGTGTATCTGGATTTTCAGAAGGCGTTTGACAAAGTACCTCATGAAAGACTCCAGAGGAAATTGGAGAGTCATGGGATAGGAGGCAGTGTTCTATTGTGGACTAAAAACTGGTTAAAAGATAGAAAACAGAGAGTACATAAGTAATGCCACACTGGGAAAAGACCAAGGGTCCATCGAGCCCAGCATCCTGTCCATGATAGCGGCCAATCCAGGCCAAGGGCACCTGGCGAGCTTCCCAAATGTACAAACAATTCTATACATGTTATTCCTGGAATTGTGGATTTTTCCCTAGTCCTTTTAGTAGTGGTTTATGGACTTATTCTTTAGGAAACCGTGTAACCCCTTTTTAAACTCTGCCAAGCTAACCGCCTTCACCACGTTCTCCGGCAATGAATTCCAGAGTTTAATTATGTGTAGGGTTAAATGGTCAGTATTCTCAATGGAGAAGGGTAGTTAGTTCCAGTGGCGATCCTAGCGGGCATGACACCCGGGGCGGAGTGCTGATGCGCCCCCCCCCCCGGGTGCAGCGCGGGCCCCCCCCCGGCAAAATGACACCCCCCCCGGGTGCACGCCGCTGGGGGGGGGGATGCTGCGGCACACGCCTGTCAGCTGAGTTCGCTGACTTCGCTAACTTCGCTGCAGCTCCGTCTGCCCCGGCCGGAACAGGAAATAACCTGTTCCGGGGCAGAAGGAGCTGCAGCGAAGTTAGCGAAGTCAGCGAACTCAGCTGACAGGCGCGCACCGCGGCACCCCCCCCAGCGGCGTGCACCCGGGGGGGTGTCATTTTGCCGGAACCTATTTCTCTAGTACCAAAAGGAGGGTGGCTCAGCCTGCAGCCAATGTCTGAGTATACATTTTTTTCCCCACTGCATGGGCCTTACACTAGAATAACTCCTGATTTTTGTCTGAGGTCCCATAAGCATTGCTTTTATTCAAAAGCACTCCCCTCCAGGAGGGAAGCAGTCTAAGTCCCAATAGTTGTTCAAGATATTTCTGTAACATTTTCCAAAAGTGTTTTATTCGATCACATCGCCAAAATGCATGCAAAAAAGTGTTATTATCTCTATGACACTTAGGACATTGAGCATCAGATATCCATCCTGCCCTTACTGCTTGTGATTGTGATAGGTACCCCCTGTGAATTACCCTGTATTGACTCTCCTGCAGCTCCGCCCCTCCTCCCACTTGTCTTGGTATATCTTTTATCAATTTTGCAAAATTTATTCCTTTCAGCTCATATCCCAAGTCTTTGCTCCATGTCTTTTCAAGTATCTCATAGGCATGGGGGGGGGGGGGGGCTAAGGAACTCCAATACTTTATGTAAACTCGATATTGACACCTGTCCGTGTGCATCCCCTTTCAAAAAATCTCGAAGCCTAGAGCCCAACCTTGTGCCTAGTGCATCTTGGTCCATACTGAACCAATAGTGATGCAATTGTCGGTATGTGTAATAATCTTTAGTGGCTAAAGAGAATCTCTGCTGCATGTCCGGAAAACTGTACAGAACACCCTCTTCATGTTCTAGCAAAGTAATCCCCTGTGCCGACCATCTATCAAATAAACCCTTCTCCAGCCCTGGTGGAAAGTCCCCATTCCCTCGCAATGGGAGCCGGTCACTAATATTGGGGTTATATTTCCAAGACTGCATAAGAAATCTCCAAGCACTTCTCAGAGGTTGAAGCAATATGCTGTTCCGAATACTAAGTGGTAAGCTTTTTGTTTTTGCTTGTAATAAGAAATTCAAATGCCAAGGCCTAAATAGTGCCTGCTCCCAACTAAGTGGGGTATATTGATTTGTGTTGAACAGCCAATCCCTAAGATGTCTCAGAAGGCATGCCTGATTGTATCGTTTAATACAAGGTAATCCTAGCCCACCCCTTGCCCATCCATCATTCAAATATTCAAAGCGCACTTTGGATTTTAGCTTAGCGGAGCTTTAAAAAAGGTTTGTACGGCTACCTAAAGGAAAAGTACATAGACCATTATCAAATGGACTTGGGGAAAATCCATTATTTCTGGGATAAGCAGTATAAAATGTTTTGTACGTTTTTGGGATCTTGCCAGCTATTTGTGACCTGGATTGGCCACTGTTGAAAACAGGATACTGGGCTTAATGGACCTTTGGTCTTTCCCAGTATGGCAATAGTTACGTATTTATGTACTTAATCCTGACATGTAGAGTGCCTTGTATTCCCATTTTTCTTCTCTTTCCCCCTCTCATAGTTTGTGGTCTAATAGAGCTTTGTAATATTTTGATTTAGATTTGGTATTCCTGATGCATACCATCAACGTTGCAGACAGGTGAAGGAGCAGTTACAAACCTAACGGGCCCTTTTACTAAGCTGTGGTTAAAGGGGGCCTCCGCTAGCGTCAGCGTGTGTTTTTGACATGCTCTGAGGCCCCCTTTTACCGCAGCGGGTAAAAGGCTGTCTTTTTTTTTCTCAAAAAGAAATGTCTGTGTGGAATAAACTGCATGGAAAAACAGTTACTGTACAACGCAAAACAGAAAGTATAGGGTAACATTCATAGAACAGTTATTATCCTAAACATCTTACTAGGCAAACTAAATGGGTTCTTATGTGGTCTAAAATGCTGACACAGACAATCAGTGGCATAGCCACAGGTGGGCCTGGGTGGGCTGGGGCCCACCCAATTAAGGCTCAGGCCCACCCAACAGTAGCACACGTTTAGTGGTAGCTGGTGGGGATCCCAAGCTCCGCCAGCTGAAGACTTCCCCCTGATGGTAATGAAAATGCTATTCTCCACAATACTGGCACCTGCGCATGCTCAGTTTTCAGCGCATGCCTGCTGCAGACTACTAAGGTGGAAAGAAGTGTTTTCCCACCAGCTGAGATTTTCATTGGTGGTGGGTGAAGGGGAGAACACTTGATGCCCACCCACTTCTTGCCTAGGCCCACCCAAAATTTGTTGTCTGGCTACGCCTCTACAGACAATGCTTCAATTTCGGCCCTATAGCCAGGAAGCTATCAATATGGGATACTGTTAAGATGTCTACATTGGGAAGAACAATCCAAACCACTTGCCCCGCAGTCATTTTGGGGGAGGAGCACTTACCACCACAAGGGCTCCCATGCTAACCTAGCAGTAACTGGGCAGTGCCGATTACTTACCACCACAAGGGCTCCCATGCTAACCTAGCAGTAACTGGGCAGTGCCGATTACTGCCAGGTAAGCACCGGCGCTACAAAAATAGCCCAGCAGTAGTTCTGGATTGGCGCAGCAAGCCTGTTGCTACGCACCTGTCCTTCATACATTAGAGTTTAACCCATGACTGCAGTAACTGTTACCATGTTGTCATGACAGCTCATAATTTGCACATTAACTGCATGCTTTGTTAGGGGGCAGGTTGTGGACATGGACTGCACATTGCAGACTGCACACGGTACTTACCATGCACCGTCAATTATGCAGTAAGCATGGATGTACTTGACACCTCCTCAAGAGGCAGGCATTGAGTACATCTGCGCTAATTGCAAATCATTTTAACATGAAGTAAAGAATGTTTCTGTGCAGTAACTGTAGAGGAAATTCTGGACCTGCCCCCAACCCTTAGCGCACAGTCTGGGCGCTTTCTGTGCCTTACTTTTAGCTATAAGGACTGACCACACTTCGGTAAAGGGCTCCTAAATGCTTCATGAAGCTGTGAAATGGATTAAAGCGCCACTGGTTTGGGGGTGAAAACTGAAAATCATTCGGTTATCTGATACCGTCGTACTGTCCGTCATTGTGTGAAAGCTTCCGCAGCTGGTGTCATGATTGTTGCAGTTGTCCGGGTCTTGCCGCATCCAAGTAAGTGGAACCGACGTTTCAGCCATCATGCCGTGGCTTTCTTCAGCATATACTGTGCAATATGCATTTACAGGATTGTTCTGGGAAGGGTGGTGTGGAAATATTCATGATTGCTATGCGTAATTATTAATATTTTGGGAGAGGCTGCTGGGGTCGTGAAAATTACTTGAGGGGGAGGCACAGAGCTGAAAATTCATCTAGGGCACCTAAACCCCTAGGAGAGAAGCTACACTGGCTCCCAATCAAAGAACGCATCACATTCAAAGTATGTACCCTAGTTCACAAAATCATCTATGGCGATGCCCCAGCCTTCATGTCAGACCTGATAGACCTTCCACCCAGGAATGCTAAAAAAATCATCTCGGACATTCCTTAATCTCCATTTCCCCAATTGCAAAGGGCTAAAATACAAATTAATGCACGCATCAACCTTTTCCTATATGTGCACGCATTTCTGGAATGCGTTGCCACGCAACCTAAAAGCGATCTATGACCTGACCAACATCCGAAAACAACTGAAGACCCATCTCTTTGACAAGATATACCACAGAGATCAACACATATGAAGCTCCCCACATATATCCAGAAATGTTTAATAATGCCTTCTGTCATATTACTATCATGTATTCCATTACTACGCAACCCAAAATCCTTCTGTAAACCAAATATCTATTCTCTTCTTACTTCCACTATCCATGATGTATTGTAAGCCACATTGAGCCTGCAAAGAGGTGGGAAAATGTGGGATACAAATGCAATAAATAATTAAATAAAAATAAATATATTGCCCTACTGTAAAGAGCCCTGGATCCAACCACCAGGTGTCACCCTTAAACAATTATCAGGTCTCCCTTCTCCTCCCCCTCCCCCCACCCTCCAGGACTGCAACTGCTGCCTCCACAGAATCCCCCAGCCCTGGTTGACCTTGGATGTAGAAGATCCAGTGCAAATATTAAACCACTAACATTATGTATGCCAGTGCACTGTTCAGCCATCTATTATCTATGTTATGTAAAAATCTCTCAGCACAGTATCTGAACGTAAAACATGCATTTGCTCTTGGCTGGCTTACATTCACTTTCTGTATCGGTGCCTTCAATTGTCCACTGTCTCTCAGCATTACCATAGCACCTGGATTCATTAGCTATCAGCATTCTGTGCTCTGTCACCATTAACAGATTTAAGGAAAGAGGACACAAAGCTATTCAAAGTTGTCAAAATTGCATGCAGATTATGAAAAATTACAGGAAGACTTTAGGAAACTGAAAGACTGGGCATCCAAACGGCAGAAGAAATTTAATATGGACAAATGCAAAATGATGCACATTGGGACGAATAATCCAAATCAAGGTTACCTGATGCTAGGGGTCCACCTCAGGAGTCAGCGCTCATAAAAAGATCTAGGTGTCATCCTATATAATAATTCTCACCATCAACGTTCTAATGTGGGACTGCCTGTGTCCGTGGCTCCTGGAGTTGCTGAGCTAGGCTCTGTAGCCAGGATGACATCACTAACAGCTGATTCCCAGGCAGGGGGAGGAGTAGGGAAACACGCGTGTTTTCCTACTCCTCCCCTGCCTGGGAATCAGCTGTCAGTGCACCGCTCCCTGCCACTTTGGAGCAAGTGGCAAGGAGCGGCACATAAAAAAACTACAAGCGCGGCACCACAGAACCCCCCCCCCCGCCTCGGCACATCACCCAATCCCCCCCCAAGCACATCAAACACCCCCCTCCCCCCACCTGAAGCACATCAAGACTCCCCCCCCCCCCCGGCGCATCAAACCCCATCGCCACCCGCAAATGCCAGTAGTAACGCTGTCCGGCCGCTGCTGCTTCTCCTGTTGAGCAGCAGCGGCCGCTACAAAAAGAAAAGAAGCGATAAATGTTTTTAAACCCAGCCCAAATCATTCACAAATGCCCCAAGTCTTACAGCGCAGTCTCTGCACGTTGTTCGTGCAGGATGTCAGACTCACAGAAACAGAACGAAGCCTTGCAGGACGTCAGACTAGAACAAAACCTTGCGCGGAATTGGGAAGAAGAGGACCTCGGTTCGGCTGGTGGGGGTTGGGGTCCCCCGCCAGCAAAGGTAGGCAATGGCGGGTTGGCGGGATTGAGAGGGTCATCAGCAGAGGGGTCCAGGCAGGGGCAAATCTACGGGGGCCTAGGCCCCCGTGGCCCCATACTGGCTACGCCACTGCCTGATACTCAACAATTGAAGCGATTATTAAAAATGCATCTGTTTGTAAAGGCCTTTTCAGCCACAGGAGGACTTATCTGTATGACTAATTTAATTTTTTCTTCTCTTCCCTTTATTTCAGTTATATCCAGTTTACTGATCATGTTCCGTCTTCATATGATTGCAACTGCTACCTATCTATTGTATGTGACTATTGTATAAGACTACGTATGTGACCAGTGTTACCCGCCTTGGATAAAGACAGGATATAAATATAGTAAGTAAGGGGCCCTTTTACTAAGCTGCATAAGCGCCTACGCACTCCCAATGCGTTCCAGTTCTGAGTTACTGCCCGGCTACCATGTGGCCCTTGCGGTAATTTCATTTTCGGAGCGCGTCTGCTATGCACGTGCGAAAAATATTTTTTATTTTCTGGCACGCGTAGGTCATTACCGCCTGGTCACCGCATGAGACTTTACCGCTAGGTCAATGGCTGGTGGTAAGATCTCAGACCCAAAATGGATGAGCGGCAATTTTCATTTTGCCACATGTCCATTTTTGGCAAAAATTTTAAAAAGCCATTTTTTTACAGGTGCGCTAAAAAATGATTCTGCGCATGCCCAAAACACGCGTCTACACTACCACAAGCCATTTTTCAGTGCACCGTAGTAAAAGGACCCCTAAGTAAGTAGTTGTACACTAGAAGTTATTGTGTAGTAAATGCACTTTAACTGCCAGATTCTATATATTTATTAATTTAGATTTTGCTCACACCTTTTTCAGTAGGTAGCTCAAGGTGAGTTACATTCAGGTACTCTTGATGTTTCTCTGTCCCAGGAGGGCTCACAATCTGTACCTGAGGCAATGGAGGGTTGAGTGGCTTGCCCAGGCTCATAGTGGGATTTGAACTGGCCACCTCTGGATTGCAAGGCCAGTGCTCTAACCACTAGGCCACTCCTCCTCCTATATAGTGTGCTTAGAGATCCACACTGAAATCCAGGTGTATTCTATAACAACATGCTTAACTAAGGCCCAGATGCACAAAACTTTAACGACCCTTTATTGAAGAAATCGCCAACCGTAGCATGTACTAAAGCCCATTTTTCGAGGACCGTAGCAGCTAACGAAAATGGAATGCAGATGAGCAATTAGTGTAGAAACCCTTTTGAAATGACATGCACTAACCTTTTCCGATTGGTTTAACGAAGGAAAACGCCGAGAAATCTAACGAGAGGTCTGTACCTCTCGTTAGGGCTCTCCGGCTAAAAACTCTAATGTCAAACTCAAAAACGAACCAATTGCAGCGAAGCAGATACGCGAGACGCGCTGTGATTGGACAAAAGCACGTTGTAGCTGTATCGGAGCCTGTTTTGTTTTTAATAAAGCTTATAGAAAACGTGTCATAACCACGTTAATGCAGCGCGTGCACTGCAGACAGACGCAATATATAAGCGTTGGTACGCGTGTGTGAAAGAGACGTTAAAAACAGTTTAAATGGCAGCAAAAGCAGAATTTTTGCAAATAATATTTTCCCACTTACAGATTGAAAATCGCAGTCAGAAAAAGCTACACGAAATCAGCTCCGGAAGTACTCGTCAGGAACCTGCGATGAAAAAAAAAGCAGTGCAGTGACGCGATTCTTTTACGCTGTTGACGCACGCCTATGAGATCACATGCGTGTGATAGCCACGCCCATAACGCATGCTTTCCGAATGGACCTGTGCGCATGTGTTACGTACACCGCTACGGCACATTAGCGAAACTTTCGGGAATCAGGGTTTGCAATACCGCACCAAACTTTTTGGGGCTGTGTTTTTGGAGCATGCTTCGTTTTTTGACATTCGGTAAGGGCTTTAACGTTCCTGATTTTTTTACGTTTGCTTGATGCATCTGGGCCTAAATTGGTTTAACAAGCTAAACAGTGTTGTTAAGAGCACTTAACAAGCTATAATGAGCACTAATTGGCAATAATTAGAATTTACGCGCACAACTCGCTAAGCGTATTCTGTAATGAACTGTGCCTAATGCACGCAGTTCAAAAGGGGCGTGGCTGTGGGCAGGGAACTTGGCATTTTGTGGGCATTCCAAAATTTATGCGTGTAGTTATGGCCCAGTGTACGTAAATCTACGTGCAGGGATTTACGGCACATTTTTGTTGGTGTAAATGGAGGCGAGTAGTTTTAGGCGCTGGGATATCAACTAAGCGTATTCCATATACTGCGCCTAACTCTAGGCACCGCTTATAGAATATGCTTAGGCAGAAATGTTTACAGCGGGGATTTTTTAGGCACAATATATAGAATCTGTCCCTAAGTGCTTAACACAATTTTATAAAAGAGCCTCTTTATTTTATACTTGTTATTATTACTTGTAAATTATCTCCTTCTGTCTTTTCTCTGTGAATCTTCAAGTGCAATTTTGTTAGGTCCCCTCATTTGACATTGTAAGTAGCTTATGTACTGTGTGAAGAGTTTTTCTATTTAAATTGTTCTTGTTGTACATAAGAACTTTAAGAGTAGCCATAATGGGTCAGACCAATGGTCCATATAGCCCAGTATCCCATTTCCAAACAGTGGCCAAGCCAGGTCACAAGTACCTGGCAGAAACCTTTGCACCGCCTTAGGTGAATTTCTTCAAAAAAAAAGCGGTACATAAATCCAAAAATAATCAAATCAATAAATATCAGTAAATGTATTGTTTTGGAAACACATGTAAAATTGTCATGCCAAAGTAATCCGAATGTACTAGAGAGCTGTGAAAGGGCCGCTAACTCCCCTGTCACCTGCCCCCATTTGGGATAAGACGATGCCATGACCATTGCTAAAGCAAAATGATACCAACTGCTTAAAGAACTTAAATAAAAATAGGAAAGGTTGTACGTTAAATAGAAATAAATCAGGATACCTGCTGGGATTCTTTGTTAAACAGCTGCAGTGTGAATTATACCATGGAGAAGGAGGAGAGAGAGAGGGTCTCGGTTTGCACTGCCCCCTCCCCTTTCTTTACCTGAAGCTGTTTGCTTAGGTGAGGTCCCCTGTGGCAGCTGAGATAAAGAAGCAGCGGACTCTTAGCAGGGGCAGCAGAGGAACTGGTGGTGGAAGTACAGACCGCCAAGTGCTGAGATCAGGCCAGCACACTATGGAGTCTGCTCTCTGCTCCCTGCAGGCTGGGATGTGTCCCTGTACCCAGAGGATCAGCAGCACTCACCTGCAGCAACCCAGGCAGCCAGACAGGTAAGGGAGTCGCTGCCTAATGCCTTCCAATCCTTTTCAAAAGAAATTGAAGATTTAGGAAAGAATCATAGCTGCTCTTTTGGTCCTGTGAAGGCTGGAGTAGCAACAGACAGTATTTATTCATTTTGTAATTCTTATGCTTGTCCATGACTGGACGCACAAAAAAAAAAAAAAATAAGAACCACTGCAAATTGAAAATTCCTTCTGCGATAAAAAGAAAAGTCACCATTTTCTTCAATGTCCTATCTTTAGCCAGGTCTGTGGGTTTCATGGAGCAGGACCTGACCATTATGTGCAGCAGTATATTGAAACCCGATCTGAGCTAATAATTTTGATTGAGTATATTCAAATTCATGATGTTATGTTCATAGGAGCCGACTCTGTGGGTGCTTGGGCACCCCCGATATTGAGAACATTCCTTGTATGTGTCCAGGGAGGGGTTATTTCCACTGGGCTTAGCACCCCCAATAATTTGGAAAAGTTGGGTCCTATGGTTATGTTATCTGGTTGCACAACAGAAATGCTTCAGTGCAGTAAAGGCTTCACAGCTGTAGTGTCTGAAACTGAGACTTTGTGGGGCTTTCTCGGTATTTTGTGCACAGTGGCCCAGTGCAAAAATTGTTCTGTTTTCTCCTGTCATGTGTCCTACTGAAAGAACTGGGGTATTTTCATCAGTCAGACTGGAGCACTCTTTCCACCCCCCCCCCCCCCTCTAAAAACTTTACGTTTTGATGTTTGCTACCATTTCTTTTCTCCTTCAGATTGTCTCCTTCTGTCTTTCACATAGTTTACCTAGTTCTGATCCCTGTCGAGACCCTTTGGATTCTAATCTGGATCTGCAAAAGTTACAATTCATATCCTCCTGTACCATTTTACATACAGCACACTCATCGGGCACCATATAAAGCCCTTCACAGCAGCTTCCACCCAATGATTTGTGAGAATAATCAGGAATGCATTACATATATTTAGGGTTTCTATTCCTGGGTGGTTAGCAATTGTAAATTTAGGTGTTTGTTTTCCAGCTAATTAGGGGTAGGGGTTTTGAGGGCCAAAAAACCCCCTGAATCTATTGGTGCTTCCACATATAGGTATTATTGCTGGGTACCATTTCCGGTGGAATCAAACATGTCATTTGCGTTACTCGGGAGTTCTAAACACAGAAAAGGCAGAAACACACAGTAGTGGATAAAACTACTACTACTACTACTATTTAACATTTCTAGAGCGCTACAAAGTGTACGCAGCGCTGTACAAACACAGAAGAAAGACAGTCCCTGCTCAAAGAGCTTACAATCTAATAGACAAAAAGTAAAGCATTTAAATTTAAAATATTTAAGCAGTCAAGCACAAGAGAACAGTCACAGAAGGACAGAAGATGTTGAAGGGTGGTCAGTGTGATTAGGTGTAACTCTGGTTGGAGTAGTGGGAGAAGGTGATAGAAGAATAGAAATGGGTGAGGTAAAGTAATGAGTGGGTTGATAGGGAGGTTATATAAGACATGTCACTCTAGGGGTGGGTGGGTGGAAGCAGGAGAAGGTATTCTCTGCAGCCTATCTGTGAGATGGAAAATGCTCTCTGAAGCTGCTGCTATAAGTTGTTAGTTTTCTCTCCCTGAAAGAGATCCAAGCCACACCCACGAAGTTCAAACTGTCAGTGGGGAGGGTGAGGGGAGGAAGAGACAAGACAGGGGAGAGCTGACGGGGTAATGTGGGAAATAGTGATTTTCCAATGTTTATCCAATTAACACCTATTTTCTTTTCTTTTTTTCATTTGAGGAGTTTTATCAGTGTTTATCAGTTAAACCTAAAATCGTAACCCTACACATATCTCAGTGTTAAACTTCTGACACTTAAATATAACAAATAGTTAAAATGATATCTTTCCTAGATATAATGTTTCTTATTTTGGTCTCACTTTTTTCTTTTCCTTCTGTTCACCTTTTATCATGTTCTTATCTCCCAGTTTAACCCCAGCCCCCCCCCCCCCAGTCCACCCTTCTGTCTGTAGTCTCTGATGTCTTCAGAGTGTCCTGAGAAGGATCAGCATTGCACTAGCTATGGATGCTCAGGGAGGGGAGGGGGTAAGTGGAAGTAAGGGGAAATACCATTTGTACTGACTTCGCCTCCCTGTATTTTAATGGCATATTTTTTCTGTTTTGAAAAGAGCAGCCTCAGAGGTGTTTCTGTTCATTAACCACTAAGGGCTAGATTCTAAATATGGCACCTAAAAAAAAAAATCGGTGCAAAAAAAAAATAACACTTAAAGTTTGGCACAGTTTATAGAATAGCGCTTATGCCCAGGAATCGTGTCTAGCTTTAGGTGCAGCCATTTGCACCAACTGACTCGTGGTGCAAACCCCCACACCTAAATTTGGTGTGTATCCCCCTTTTTCTAGAACTACATGCGTAAAAGCTAGGAATGCTCCCAATCTGCCCCATTTCCTTCCATTTTGTACGACCCTTTTTTTTGTTACATTTGTACCCTACATTTTTCCCACTCATGGCAGGCTCAATACAGCTTACATGGGGCAATGGAGGGTTAAGTGACTTGCCCAGAGTCACAAGGAGCTGCCTGTGCCTGAAGTGGGAATCAAACTCAGTTCCCCAGGACCAAAGTCCACCACCCTAACCACTGGGCCACTCCTCCACTGTTGCTACTATTTCAGATTCTACATGGAATGTTGCTATTCCACTAGCAACATTCCATGTAGAAGTCGGCCCTTGCAGACCACCAATGTGGCCGTGCAGGCTTCTGCTTCTGTGAGTCTGACGTCCTGCACAGAAACAGAAGCCTGCGCAGCCTTCTACATGGAATGTTGCTAGTGGAATAGCAACATTCCATGTAGAATCTCCAATAGTAGCAACATTCCATGTAGAATCTCCAATAGTATCTATTTTATTTTTGTTACATTTGTACGCTGCGCTTTCCCACTCATGGCAGGCTCAATGCAGCTTACATGGGGCAATGGAGGGTTAAGTGACTTGCCCAGTGTCACAAGGAGCTGCCTGTGCCTGAAGTGGGAATTAAACTCAGTCCCTCAGGACCAAAGTCCACCACCCTAACCACTAGGCCACTCCTCCACTTAGGGAGTCAGCAGTTGGAACCCTCAATCCTGGGAAGCTAAACAGGAAACTAGATAATCATCTTTTTGAAGGTATTTTAAAATCTTGGGACCCCGTTTTCAAAGGCACGCTAGCGCATGCTATACGCTAACCATGTAGACGCCCAAAAGGAATATTATGGACATCTACACAGTTAACGCACAGTTGCTTTAGTTGGGGGAGGGTCATGCAAAATTTAGACACAGAAACGGTGCCTAAATTTATGCGTGTAATTACTAATTAAATCCAATTAGCGCTAATAATTGTTTGTTAGGATGCCAGTTATCAGCACCAATCGGCTCGTTATTCAAGTTGCACACACCCAAATTTGTGCATGCAACTCAAAGCACCATATACAGAATGCGGGGGTAAATTATTCTTTTACCTGACTCTTTTGTAAGTTCACTTTTCCTACCAAGATCTAGCTAAACATTTTGGGCTTGATTTTATACCAGGGCACCTGGGCTGAAATTGTTTTATATAAGAGGCACCTAAAACCAGCTGCAAAAGTACTCAAATACCAGCACACAAATTTATACCTGCTCTGAAGAAGGTTTGGACAAATTCCTGGAGGAAAAGTCCATAAACCATTATTAAGGTAGACCTGGGGAAAGCTACTGCTTATCCCTGAAGTAGCATGGAATCGTGCTACTTTTAGAGAATCCACCAGGTAGTTGTGACCTGGAGTGGCCACTGTAGGAAACAGGACCCTGAACTTGGGTTAATGATACCTGTACAAGCATTGAGTACATGCACAAATGAGCTTGAACAGGTCTCATTTATACAACATGCATATACATTGCAGCTCTGCCTCCATTCTGTCCTATCTACGTCCCCAGCAATGCCGATGCACAAAAGTAGCTGCACACTTTCCGTGCATGTACTTCTTATGCAGTTCCATAAAAGCCCTTTTCTCATGTAAAATAGGCTTTACACGTAGAAAGTGCATTATAAAATTACCCCCCACGGAAGGAATTTTAGTCCTTTTAGTCTCAGTTCTTTCATTAAGAGAGTCTTGTCACATCCTACTGATGTTCTGTGTGTGTCCCCCGCTTGTAATCTAGTTTAACTAAGCTAGATCTTGGGAGGGATATTACACCACTTTAATTTTCAAACCTGCAGTGGTTTCATGGGACATTGTGAGGGGGCAAATTTGGAAAATTTGCCATAGGAAATGTAACAAGATTTGAATTGAGGTCATAAGAACATTCAGACCAAGGGGTACATCTAGCCCAGTATCCTGTTTCCAGGCAAGTCACATTGGAGGTGAGAATTATTATATAGGATAAATAATATATATTTCCACATTTGGCATTATTTTTATTACATTTGTATCCCGCACTTTCCCACTCATGGCAGGCTCAATGGGGCTTACATGGGGCAATGGAGGGTTACGTGACTTGCCCAGAGTCACAAGGAGCTGCCTGTGCCTGAAGTGGGAATTGAACTCAGTTCCTCAGGACCAAAGTCCACCACCCTAACCACTAGGCCACTCCTCCACTGTTGCTACTATTTGAGATTCTACATGGAATGTTGCTATTCCACCAATGTGGCCGCGCAGGCTACTGCTTCTGTGAGTCTGAGGTCCTGCACGTACGTGCAGGACGTCAGACTCACAGAAACAGAAGCCTGCGCAGCCTTCTACATGGAATGTTGCTAGTGGAATAGCAACATTCCATGTAGAATCTCCAATAGTATCTATTTTATTTTTGTTACATTTGTACCCTGCACTTTCCCACTCATGGCAGGCTCAATGGGGCTTACATGGGGCAATGGAGGGTTAAGTGACTTGCCCAGAGTCACAAGGAGCTGCCTGTGCCTGAAGTGGGAATCAAACTCAGTTCCCCAGGACCAGAGTCCACCACCCTAACCACTAGGCCACTCCTCCACTCCTTAATTAGGGACAGCTTAGCTCGGACCTTATGGCCACGTAGGTATAATCATACCTCTTGTCATACAAGTTGAGGGTAATTACTATCTGATTGATTTTCTGTCATTGATATGCACCAAGTAAAGCCCAGGCTGTAAGTGAAGAGCAATCTTCCACCACCCACTCTAATAATATGAGGAGAAAAAAAAAAGACTTCAGTGGCTGCTGACGGCTATGATGATAAATCCAGAGAGCCTCACGTCAGATGGTGATAATCAGCAAAGAAGTTGTAAGTGACAGATAAGAAATTTAAAAACACACACACATAATAATGGGGTAATTTTATAAAGGACTTTTCATATGTAAAGGTCTTCTTAAATGCATAAAAGCATTAATAGCCTCAGGGGTTACACCAGGGGCGTAGCCAGACTTCAGCGGGAGGGGGGTCCAGAGCCCGAGGTGAGGGGGCACATTTTAGCCCCCCCTGGTGCTGCCGAACCCCCCCACCGCCGCCGCCACCACCACCAACTTTGACCCCCCCCCCAGCGCCAACTCTTTTGACCCCCCCCTTCCTGTTGCCACCAACCCTCCCCCGCCGCCGCTGTCACCGTCGGGTACCTTTGCTGGCGGGGGACCCCATCCCCCGCCAGCCGAAGTCCTCTTCTGCGGCGCGGCCGTGTTGCTGGCTGATCTGCAAGGTTTCGTTCTGTTTCTGTGAGTCTGACGTCCTGGGTTACACGTGTAAAGTACATGTGGTGAAAAAAGTGTGTACTTTTATGCAACCCACATATAACAGTGTTGTAGCCAGAAATATATGGTTTTTTGGGGGGGAGGGGCAACAGTTAACATGGGTAGACACTAGACACCCCTTTTCCTCTTCCCTCCCACACCAACATTAAAATTTAAAATACCTTAGTTGACGGGATTCCCCAGCCCCATCATCTCAAGGAATCTGGAGCCCATCCTGAGTCAGCTGTGTAATGCTGTGCAAAAAGCACATCTGTACTGTGAACCGCCGAAGCAGACACTGCCAGCACTGTCGACAGATCAGAATCAGGAAGTGCGTTAATGAGAAAAGAGTGTACACACTAGGGAGTTGCACGGGGACAGAAATCCAACCCGTTCCCGCCCGTCCCCACTGGAAGGCTCAATGTGGCTTACAGAATTTTGTTATGACATTGTCATACAGGATATCAGATACAATTTGTGATGTGCAAAGATTAAGTGAAGGGGAGAAAGAAGGAGAGAGTTAGGCGGGTAAGTATAGAAGGTGGGTTTTCATAACTGGGTGGTTGGTGAGGTGGATTAATATGGTTGTGGGTTCTCTTTGTAGGCCTTGTTGAAGAAATATGTCTTCAGAGATTTGCGAAAGTTGTTTATTTCGTCGATTGTTTTCAGGTCTGTGGGTAATGCATTCCATAACTGCGTGCTCATGTAAGAGAAGGTAGAAGCATGCATCAGCTTGTATTTTAGTCCTTTACAGCTGGGGAAGTGCAGATTGAGAAATTTGCGGAATGATCTTGTGGCATTTCTGGGAGGTAGGTCCACGAGGTTTAGCATGTAGGTTGGGGCATCTGCGTGAATGATTTTGTGTACAATCGTGCAGATCTTGAACGCAATGTGTTCCTTAAGACAACCTGGTACCTTACACAGGTACTCATATATGTTAAATAATATGAGAGATAGGGGGGAGTCCCTCGGCTCTCTACTAACAGTCCAACTTGCTGATTGAATCTTATTTTTGTATGTTTAAACAATTTTATTGAACAGAGTAGAAAAACAGTATAGATCCATCAACCAGGCTGGTTGCTCGATATTATGTAATTTCCATTTATGCCGTTTCTTTATCTACAACATTAGCAAAATTTGCCCCTTCCTCTCTGAATACGCTACCAGAACCCTTATCCAAACCCTTGTCACCTCTCGCTTAGATTATTGCAATTTGCTTCTCACTGGTCTTCCACTCAGCCATCTCTCTCCTCTCCAGTCTGTCCAAAATTCTGCAGCACGACTTATTTTCCTCCAAAATCGTTATACCCACACTGGCCCACTCCTCAAGTCACTTCACTGACTCCCTGTCCGCTTCCGCATACAGTTCAAACTTCTCTTACTGACCTTTAAATGCATCCATTCTGCAGCCCCCCCATTACCTCTCCACTCTCATCTCTCCCTACATTCCTCCCCGTGAACTCCGCTCACTGGACAAATCTCTCTTGTCGTCCCCCTTCTCCTCCTCTAACTCCAGACTTTGTTCCTTTTCCCTCGCAGAACCTTATGTCTGGAATAGACTTCCTGAGCCAGTACGTCTAGCTCCATCTCTACCTGTGTTCAAATCTATGCTGAAAACCCACCTTTTCACCACTGCTTTTGGCTCCTAGCCACTATTCAACTGCCCTCCCCTTGTTCCTTCTCACCCAGTACTTCCCTCGCCCTTAATTGTCTTGTCTGTCTGTATTTTTAGATTGTAAGCTCTATTGAGCAGGGACTGTCTCTCTGTGTCAGGTGTTCAGCGCTGCGTGCGTCTGGTAGCGCTATACAAATGCTAATAATAATAATCCCCTATACTCCCCCCCAACCCTACAACCGTATCCTTACCAAAATGTTCACTAACAATTACATTGTAAGACTATATCAAGACTAAGAATGATACGCTACTTGAGCCATTTAAACCATAAACACTTTTCCCCCCTCCCTCCCCCGAAGAACCGTATTTGTGTAAAAAGATCTATTTGAAAGAAATTCTCCAAACCAATTCAAAACAGCTCCATCAATATCAATCTCACTCAATCTTGTCAATAATGTTGAGTGATTTACTGTGTCAAATGCAGTGGATATGAGATGCTGGACATGGTGAGAGGGCTAGAGAAGGGGAGATGAGCTGGATGCCTTTGAAGGGGAAATGCTGATTAGTAAGGCTTTAAACTGCCCCTAGGAAGAGGTGCACAGCAAAAAGCCCTTTTCTGCATGTAGAAAGGTTTTCCCCAGGGCTTTTTTGAGGGGGTACTTGGGGGTACTGAGTACCAGCACCTTTTCCATTGTCTGCTAAAATTGACCTATGGACCCCAAGTTTTAATGAAAGAGTTCAGGCTCTACACACCAATTCTGCCTTATCATAGATTCTGTGACTGGTTGCAGGGGGCCTGGCTGTTGTGGGGTGGGTCCCTCAGTGATCACCCCACCCCTGAAGGGTGGCCTGGCATTTGAGTACCGGCACCTTTTTTGCTAGAAAAAATGCACTGGTTTTTCCTCATGTAAAACCTCTCCTAAACTGACCTCCAAAAATATAGTTAGTCCACTAAAAAGCTATTGTGTGCAGTGGGTTTCTTCAGTCTTACTTCTGCATATCTTTTACAGCTGCTGAAACTGAAATATTCCTGATGGCTATCACCCCACACATCCTGAAAATCACCTCTACAAAATACATTTCTGTTTATATTTCAAACAATGTTATTAAGTTTTTTAACATGTAACAGATGATTGCATACAATGAAGCCGTATAATAAGAACAAAAAATCCTGGTCTATAGTGGGGAACTGGGGAACTGAGTTTGATTCTCACTTCAGGCACAGGCAGCTCCTTGTGACTCTGGGCAAGTCACTTAACCCTCCATTGCTCCATGTAAGCCGCATTGAGCCTGCCATGAGTGAGAAAGCACGGGGTACAAATGTAACAAAAATAAAATAGATACTATTGGAGATTCTACCTGGAATGTTGCTACTATTGGAGATTCTACCTGGAATGTTGCTATTCCACTAGCAACATTCCATGTAGAAGCCTGCGCGGCCACATTGGTGATCTGCAAGGGCCGACTTCTACATGGAATGTTGCTAGTGGAATAGCAACATTCCATGTAGAATCTCAAATAGTAGTGGAGGAGTGGCCTAGTGGTTATGGTGGTGGACTTTGGCCCTGAGGAACTGAGTTTGATTCCCACTTCAGGCACAGGCAGCTCCTTGTGACTCTGGGCAAGTCACTTAACCCTCCATTGCTCCATGTAAGCCGCATTGAGCCTGCCATGAGTGAGAAAGCGCGGGGTACAAATGTAACAAAAATAAAATAGATACTATTGGAGATTCTACCTGGAATGTTGCTACTATTGGAGATTCTACATGGAATGTTGCTATTCCACTAGCAACATTCCATGTAGAAGCCTGCGCGGCCACATTGGTGATCTGCAAGGGCCGACTTCTACATGGAATGTTGCTAGTGGAATAGCAACATTCCATGTAGAATCTCAAATAGTAGTGGAGGAGTGGCCTAGTGGTTAGGGTGGTGGACTTTGGCCCTGAGGAACTGAGTTTGATTCCCACTTCAGGCACAGGCAGCTCCTTGTGACTCTGGGCAAGTCACTTAACCCTCCATTGCCCCATGTAAGCCGCATTGAGCCTGCCCTGAGTGGGCAAGCACGGGGTACAAATACAACAACAACATAGTAAATGATAGCAGGGTCCGCGCTCCTAATTCCCTCAGCCCCTCCCAACCCAGCACCCCAGAAACAAAAATGAGTATAGAACCAGAAGGCCTGGACTCTTATGACCCTCTGACCAAGTAAGAAAAATCCCTATAAATTTCTGTTTAAAGGAGAGTGCAAACTTTTCAGAATCAACGAAAAGTCTTTTTTTTTTTTTATTTCTCCTTAACTTGGAACAGGGAGGGAAATTTTATAACAGGGCATCTAGGCAGGGAGGCACATAGAGGGGCATTTTTTGAAAGAAACATCTAAGTTGGAATTTGGACGTCTTTGTAAAACGTCCAAATTCGTAGACGGGGAGAAGGTCATTTTCGAAAAAGATGGACATCCATCTTTGGTTTTGAAAATAACATGGATGTCCATGGATTTGTATGTCCTTGGATTTGGACGTCTTTGATTTTCTGCCATTTTCGAAACCAAAAACGTCCAAGTCTAAACTGTCCAAATTCAAGCCATTTGGACGTGGGAGGAGCCAGCATTTGTAGTACACTGATCCCCCTGACATGCCAGGAAAGCATCAGGCACCCTAGGGGGCACTGTAAATTTCATAAACAGCTACCAGGTACATAGCTCCCTTACCTTGTGTGTTGAGCCCCCCCAAAACCCACTACCCCCAACTGTACACCACTACCATAGCCCTTATGGATGAAGGGGGCACCTAGATGTGGGTACAAAGGGTTTCTGGTGGATATTGGAGGGCTCGCTGTTTCCTCCACAAATGTAACAGGTAGGGGGGGCATGGGACTGGGTCCACCTGCCTGAAGTGCCCTGCACCCACTAAAACTGACCAGGACCTGCATGCGCTGTCATGGACCTGAGTATGACATCTGAGGCTGGCACATCATATTTGTAATCATGTTTTTTGAGGGTAGGAGGCAGTTAGTGACCACTGGGGGAGTAACAGGAGGTCATCCTCGATTCCCTCCAGTGGTCACCTGGTCATTTCAGGCACATTTCTGTGCCTTATTCGTAATAAAAACAGGTCCGGGTGAAAACGTCCATGTTTTATTCTTGGACATCTCTGCTTTTTCCATTATGGCTCAAAGACGTCCAAGTCTTAGGAACGCCCAAGTCCCGCCTTTGCCACGCCTCCGATACGCCCCCTTGTGATTTGGACGTCCTTGCGACAGACTTTCGCTAGAGATGCCCAAAATCATGTTTCGATTATACCGATTTGGACATCTTTGAGAGATGGACATCCAAGTACCAATTTATGTCGAAAGATGGATGTCCATCTCTTTCGAAAATGAGCCTGATAGTCATATTTTACAAAAGACAACATATGAACTTATGTGCCTTCAAATTATTCTTGTTGTACACTATCTTAGGTGAATTTCTTCAAGAAGGCAGTAAATAAATCTTAATAAATACATACATAAATAGATAGTTCACCAGCAAACTGCCATACAAAGTCCCACCTGGTCCGAGGCAGAAGAAAGTTTGTGCATGTATACATAGTAGGAATCAGCACATATGTATATGTTTTATTAAAAAGAAAAAAAAAAAACATGCGTAAGTGCCAATCTCACCCTGGTCACTCACTCTGCAGCCCCAGAACCTCCTCTGTGTAAACCATCAAAGTAGGCCCTATCCCCCGGATTCTATATAGTGCGCTTAGATTTAGGCACCAATTACGCTCGTAACTTAATTGGCTTAACAAGCTGACAACTGATAACAGCACTTAAAAGCAATAATGAGCACTAATTGGCACTGATTAGAATTTAGGTGCACAGCTCATTAAGCATATTCTGTAATGATGTACACAGAACTTCTAACACGTGCAGGCAAAAAGGGGTGTGGTTATGGGCGGGGAAATGAGCGTTTCATGAGCATTCTGAAATTTAGGTGCCTAGTTATAGAATATGGCCCAGTGCGCCTAAATCTGCACGCCGGGATTTACGCCATGTTTTAGTTGGTGTAAATGGATGTGCAAAGATTTAGGCGATGAAATATCAACTAAGCTTATTCTATAATCGGTGCCTAAATCTAGAATATGCTTAGCTGGCACTGATTTCTTAGGTGCCATATATAGAATCTCTTCCTATGGGGGGAATTCTATAAATGCCGCCCAAAGTTAGACGCTGGGAAGATCTGCACTAAGGAGCCCTTTTACTAAGCTGTGGAAAAATGGGCCCTGCGCTTGCAGTGGCAGGCTGTTTTTGCTGCACGCTAGGGCCCCTATTACCGCGGCAGGTGAAAAGGCCAATAAAAGAAATGTTGAGAGGACCAGGATGATACAGTGAGGATTTAGAGGACTTTAAGAGCTTTTCAGCTGAAATGATTGGTTTTGTATACGGTACCTCGGTAGCCGTCACTGAGCACGTTGAAGTTCACCATAGAACATTGCGGATGGGAGAGGTGAACCACGGACGCTTCTACGAGATATATGAATTTGTGTTCAAGGACTATAATCTGAGCCAGTAGATATTGGACTAAAATGTTATAATATTTAATATACTACCACGAGGGTTCGTGGACAGTTGGTCATGAACTATAGAAAACTGAGTCCTAAAACAAACACTAATTGTATATAAGACACAGTGTTTCCTTCAACTAACTCAGTATATAAGACAATTTTATAAATTTGTCATTATTGTGTATAGTATTGCATGCTATGAGTGAATGGTGCGAGTGATTGGGAGTTCCGAGGAATGCAATATTTAAGAGCACATACGTGATTTAATAAATAATTTAAAAATGATTAATGATGTAAGGAGTGCTTTGTAAGTGTATAGAATAGTGTAGTTTGTTCTCTGGTGATAGATAATAACCCTACATAGTTTTAATTGCAGACAATAAAAGAAATGGCCATGTGCTAACCGGGCAGGGATGACCACTGGGTAATTCCTGCGCTAGAAAATGAGACCTGATTTTCTGTAGCTCCGGAAATGGTGTGCGCTGAGGCTGGAACTACCATTAGCACCCGTGTTGGGTTGGCGGTAGTTCCGGGTTGCCACATGGCAACCCTTTAGTAAAAGGGCCTCTAAATTAATACTAGGTTAGCGTCGATCTCAAGCCTAACTTTGGGTGCTGCACTTACACCTGCTGAAATCTGGATGTAAATGCTGGTGCGCAACTAAACGGCAGTTGGGTGTATAAATGACCCTATTCAATAACGTTGCGCCTAAATTCTGAGAATGCCCTTGACCAACCCATGCCCTTCTTATAGCCACACCTCATTTTAAGTTGGGCGCTATAAAATTTAGGTGCACATTTTATATAATATCTGTATATCTGACCTCTATTTGTATATCTGAGTTAGTTCTGTGTGGCTTACATTAAGTCCCCGACTTGGACATGTGTGGAGTATAAATCCAATAAAATAAAGTAAAGTAAAGAATAGGGTAGACGCACAAACCAATGACTGTTAATTAACACCAGTTATTGATTGTTAACGGCTCATTAATTAGTTTTCATGTGGATCACCTACTTTTATGAGAAAACCCTGGGGACATTTTAAAAACACCTAGCTGAATATGTAAACACAGTTCTACATGACCATAAGTGTCCATGAAATCAGAATAATACCGTGGTATATATTTTGTTACCTTTGCAGTGACGCCATAATATGGAGGCCCTGGATCCTCACAGCCAGAGATGCAGAGATGGAACGAAGGCAGAGACTGGTGAGTTAGAAATACCTCCAGAAAGAAATATTTGGTTTGGTAGCCAGAGATAAGAACAGAAGATATGCCAGATGGGGTCAGACCAATGGCCCAGTGAGTGCAGCATGTCTCCAATGGTTTTGTCCCTCTAGAAAATTAGGAGGCATCTGGCAGATCCCATAGTCCCATTCCTTGTTGTTAACTCTCAGGAATAAGCAGTTGATTTGCCTGAGGCTACTTGACTAATGTTTATGGACTGTTCCTCCTGAAACTCGTATAAATCCCGTTAAAGCCCAGCCGTGCTAGAGCTCTTGAGCACAATCTCTTGCAAGACGTTCTACACATAGCTTGTGCATCATGCGAAAATACTTTTTCCAGTTTAATTCTGCTCCTGCTAATGACATGATTATGTCATTTATATTCCACTTTAAACAAAGTGGATCACAAAATCAAACACACGTAATTTAAGATCAAACATATACCAATAAAATAAAGAAACTGACAATAAAGCTTCTGCCCTTTTATTACAATCGATCTGCTACCCCCAAATAAATAAAAAAAAAACAAGTCCATCCTCACCTGTAGTACCCCAGCTCTGCATTAGATTTATGAAAACATTTTATCACTCAGCATTATTTTTTTTTATAACAAAAACAGAACAAAGACAATCCTATGGCAAAAAAAAAAAACAGCCCACTCCTCCCCTTTTTTATAGGTTTGGGGAAGAAAATATATCTTTTAGACTAAATTATTGCGAGGAATGAGGATGGAATAGAGAAGCGCATGGCACGGAGGGAAAAAAACAGAAGCTTGAAATAAATATGCAAGGGAGTGGGGAACTGATGGCCTTAAGGAAAATGCAGAAGAAGATACATATTTAGGAGAGAACAATAATTCTTAGCACTAAAATATGATTCTGAATTACAGAGAGATAAGGTGGAAGATAGAGGATGGAGTTTGGATAGAAACATAGAAAAATTAAAAAGATGACGACCATGTGGCCTATCCAGTCTGCCCACCCATGCCATCTACTATCTAAAAACTAACCTGTTTAAAAAGACAAACCCTACCGATCCAACATAAATGCCTGATCTTTGCAACACAACAAAACTAAAGAACGTAATGGACATAACACAACTCTTCTGTTGTACGATTCCCCAGTGGCGTACCAAGGGGGGGCGGTGGGTGCGGTCCGCCCCGGGTGCACGCCGCTGGGGTGGTGCCGCGCGCCTGTCAGCTCCGCTCGTTCCGTGCTCCCTCTGCCCTGGAACAGGTTACTTCCTGTTCCGGGGCAGAGGGAGCATAGAACGAGCGAAGCCGACAGGCGCGCAGCACCCCCCCCAGCAGGTAAAAATGCACCTGGGGGGGGAGGTGTCCTTTCGCCGGGGGGGGGGGGGGGGGGTGCGCTGCGCATCAGCGATCCGCCCCTGGTGTCAGCCACCCTAGGAACGCCACTGCGATTCCCTAGTGTGGCTGTGCCACATGAACTTTATCTTACCACAACATCACTTTGTATTTGTTTACACAGGAGTCTGTAACGCCTCTCCAGTACAATGTAAGCCACATTGAGCCTACAAATAGATGGGAAAATGTGGGATATAAATGTAACAAACAAACAAACAAACAAATAAATAAATAAATAAATAAATAAATCCCTTCCTCTCTCAGAGTTTTCTTCCCAAGCTTACTTGAATTTAGATACAGACTTCATCTCCACCACCTCCACATGTGGCCTATCCAGTCTGCCTTTCCATACCATATACTATCCCTTCCTCTCCCTTTGAGATCCTATGTACTTGTCCCAAGATTTCTTGAAATCAAGAAAGCCTGGGACAAGTACATAGGATCTCAACCACCTCCACCGGGAGGCCATTCCACAAATTCAGTACCCTTTCCTTGAAGAACTAATTTCCTCAGATTACTTCTGAGTCTGAAAGACAAGGCTGGAAATTAGGGTTGTAGGAATGGATACAGGTAGGAACAAGATGGGTGGAACAGATATGTGGAGAATAAAGGAGAGAGAGGTGTCAAATGTGAATCCAAGGCGATAAGATAATGACGGAAAGGAGGTTCAATGACAGCACTACGCATTGCCATGTTGAGGAACCTAGACGCGATTCCCAACTTAGACATTCTGCCCAGACTGACTGAGCTTAGGATGCTGCAAAGGCAGCCTTCACACTTCCTGGGAGAGAGGAAGACATGTCATCATACATCTGGTCAAGAAGGACTTTCTGAGTAGTGATAGGACTAAAGTTGCTTTGGAAGGGTTATGAAAAAGGAGATATAATCAGTGGGTAGTTGTGAATGAAAACACATGATGCCAGAACCCAGGGCCGCCGAGAGACTGGGCCAGGCCCATGGCCCTGCCCCTTCCGCCCTCGCCGCCCCACCCCCCGAGGTTGTCACCGCCGCCGCTCCCCCGCCACCCCCCAGAGGTTGCCACTGCTCCCTCCCCGAGATCGCTGCAGCCACTGCTCCCCCTCCACCCCCCAGAGGTCACCGCCGACGCCACTCCGCCCTCCACACCCCCGAGGTCATCACCGCCGCCGCTCCCCCCTCTGTTCACCACCGGGCCAGGCCCCCTGCATTGAAATCACAGTCTCACCTCCGTGAAAGCAGCGCTGCAGGCAGCAGAACACCTCCCTTTGGCCCTCCTTCCCTCCTTGTGTCCCGCCCTCGTGGAATTTACGTCAGACGAGGGCGGGACACAGGGAGGGAAGGAGGGCCGAAGGGAGGTGTTCTGCTGCCTGCAGCGCTGCTTTCATGGAGGTGAGACTGCGATGTCAATGCAGGGGGCAGACGGTCGACGACGGAGGGCAGGTGGGACTGCGGCGCCGGGCCCCCCTTGGAGGCCCGGGGAATTGTGTCCCCCTTACCCCTCCCCCCCCCCCTCTCGGCGGCTATGCCAGAACCCAGCTCTGGTTCTGAGCTGGAAAACGAAAGGAGCAGGAGGAACCTGCTGGGTCAAAAAAGGGAGGCAGATATGATAGTGCAGGGGGAAGTGGGGGAAGGGCAAGATCTGATTTATAAGGTTTGACTTGGTGAAGGGATGCAAAGACAGCAAGACCTTCTCAAATGTAACCATCACATTTATATGTTGCACTTTGCTACAAATACATTAACAGATGAGGTTTCTGGAGAGAAGGTCCTTTCTGCCTAGTACTGTACCACAGATGCTAAAAAGTTTGTTAATGAGAGCTACCCCCCAGGATTCCCACAAAACACAAACAGACCTCTGCTGCAATCTGCCACCATGAAGGACAATCCCTGAAAATGTTGGAAAATAGGGCTCAATACCTCTAAACCTCTCAACTTTACATTTCGTCCTTTAGATTGTAAGCTCTTCTGAGCAGGGACCGTCCTTAGTTATTAATTTGTACAGCGCTGCGTAACCCTAGTAGCGCTCTAGAAATGTTAAGTACTACTACTAACTAGCATTTCTAAAGCGCTACTAGGGTTACGCAGAGCTGTACAATTTAAACATAGAAGGACGGTCCCTGCTCAAAGAGCTTACAATCTAAAAGACAAGAGAACAATCTAAAGACAAGTGAACAATCTAGAGGACGAGTGAACAGTTAATCTGATAGGGTGGATAGATTGGGGCATTCTATATTTCTCAAGCGGTTAGGCGCCGAAGGCAGCATTGAAGAGGTGAGTTTTAAGCAGAGATTTGAAGATGGGTAGGGAGGGGGCCTGGCGTATGGGTAAAGGAAGATTGTTCCAGGCATAGGGTGAGGCAAGGCAGAATGAGCGGTGCCTGGAGTTGGCAGTGGTGGAGAAGGGTACTGAGAGAAGGGCTTTGTCCTGTGAGCGGAGGTTGCGGGCGGGAACATAGGGGGAGATGAGGGTGGAGAGGTAGTGAGGAGCCGCAGACTGAATGCACTTGTAGTAGTAGTAGTAGTAACCAGTAAAAGGAGTCCTGCTGTATCTAAAAGCTAGGATATTATCACCCTTAAAGCAGAGAGGCCAGCAAAATATCTCATCTTGATTAGATTCGGATTTGAATGATATTTTACTGGTGTCTTTGACCTACACATGTTCTAGTTACATTGATGTGGGTTTTGGAAAAAAAAAAAGGGGGCGTTATTTTAAGGGTTGTTGTTCTCTTATCTGTCTTTCAGAATCAAAGCTAGTAATCCTCTCTTTCTTTATCGGATTCTCTGCAAGTCTTTCCCACCGTTAAAGAAAGAGAGAATTACATGACGAGAGGATTACTAGCTTTGATTCTGAAAGATTTGAAAGATTTTCTATTAGCAAGTACCAACTAAGAGATCTCTTATCTAAGTGCAATCTAGGAATGAACACACTTTAGAATATTTTACTTAATATTATTATACATTTAGAAGTTATCAGTGTGTTTCTTCTAGCAAAAAAGGTGCCGGTACTCAAATGCTAGGACCCCCTTCTGGGGTAGGGTGATCACTGAGGGACCCACCCCACAATAGCCAGGCCCCCTGCAACCAGTCACAGAATCTATGACAAGACTGAATTGGTGAGTAGAGCCTGAGCTCTTTCATTAAAACTTGGGGTCCATGGGTCAATTTTAGCAGACAATGGAAAAGGTGCCGGTACTCAGTACCCCCAAGTGCCCCCTCAAAAAAAACCCTGGAAGTTATACTCAATTCAAATGTACCTGTGCTCAGTGGCGTAGCCACAGGTGGGCTTGGGTGGGCCAGGGCCCACCCATTTATGGCTCAGGCCCACCCAACAGTAGCACATGTTTAGTGGTAACTGGTAGGAATCCCAAGCTCCACCAGCTGAAGATTTCCCCCTGATGGTAACGAAAACGCTACTCTCCACAACACCGGCACCTGCGCATGGTCAGTTTTCAGTGCATTCCTGCTGCCAAAGTGGAAAGAAGCACTTTCCCACCAGCTGAGATTTTTTTTTTTTTTTTTTTTTGGGGGGGGGGGGGGGAGAACACTTGGTGCCCACCCAATTCTTGCCTGGCCCACCCAAAATCTGTTTTCTGGCTACGCGCCTGCCTGTGCTAGTGGGTGGACAATACCTACAAATATGATAGAAACTAGTTGCTTAGCTGTCCATGTAGCTACTAATGGCAGCTAGTCGCATTTCTAAGTCTCTAGGGGCGTAGCCAGGCAACAGATTTTGGGTGGGCCTAGGCAAGAAGTGTTCTCCCCCCCTAAAAAAATATCTCAGCTAGTGGGAAAATGCTTCTTTCCACCTTGGCAGTATACTGCAGGTGTGCACTGAAAACTGAGCATGTGCAGGTGCTAGTTTCCTGGAGAGTAGCATTTTTGTTAACATTAGGGGAAACTCTTCAGTTGGTGGCGCTTGGGATCCCCCCCAGCTACAGGCCCACCTGTGGCTATGCCACTGCTCTAGTAACTAGCTAGTTTTCTGAGAGTAGTTAACAAATGAAATGCATTTAATTACCTTAAGTAACATTTACAGGTGACAGAAATCTAGATCTGACTGTGAAACCAAAGATAAATGTGAACTATGTTTGTTCATGTAATTTTATTCCAGTCTGCTTCAGATGACGACCAAGGCAGCATTAGATCAAAAGGCGCTCTGGGATTTCAGCATCCAGTCAGGTAAGTGATCAGAAGCTCTCCCACTATTAGCGATTTGTCTGTTTCAAGAAAGAGAAGTGAGATGGTTCAATGCTGCCTACAGTCCTCAGCTGCTCTGTTTCCCCAACTCTAATGCTCTAGCCATCAGTATGTACATCATTATCATCCTCCAAAGAGCCCACCATTACCCGGGCCCACCCTTGGCTACGCCACTGTTCCATACTGCTTTGGAATGTAAAAATCAAAACCAGGGCTGGCCAAAAATCTCCAGCTTGGAACTGGATAACTTGACATCTCTGTTTCTTTGGATTTCATGGCAGCGATTTCTCACCTTCTCAAATTCTTACCTAAAAAGCTGTGCACTGCCCCATCAACTATGACAAATTAAATTATTGGAATTCTGATGCACAGTTATTCTAACAAACTTTTCATGAGTAGGGACAGATTGCGTTTATAAAATGTTTGGCCTCTATCCCTTTGGCTCCCTTGCCTGCCTTCAGTCTCTTCCCTTCTCATCCTCACCTTATTGGTGGGCTGACTGCTGACCTTCCAGGTCTCTTCCTCATTGTGCAGCTTACAACCGCTTCCGATGCTTGAGAAAACTGCAACAATGTATCCCTTCCAATTCTGCCCCTCCTAGAAGAGCAAGGTTTTATGAGCCAGTGACCATTCTAGTGATGCCAGCTCCAGAGCCAAGTACCTTGCCTCCAGCACCATTGTCTTGATGACTGACTCATAGAGATGCCACGTTACCCAGTTTTAGGCTACAGACCTTTTTAGGTAAACCAAAGCAGTTTCATAGTTCGAGATATACCACCCTTGTAACAAATCGAAGTGTGGTATTTGTAGTGCCTGATCCCTTCCCATTGAGATTACCAGATAGGATGGCCAGAAATCCAGGACTGTGAAATCTCCAGCCTGGAATTGGGTAACTTGGCATCTCTGGACTCAACCAGATGCTCAATATAACCCAGTTCCAGAAAGGAGACTTTTTGGCCAATTCTTTTTAGGCTTATATCCCAAAGCAATGTGGGATTTGTAGTCCCTGACTCTACCCATTGAAATCTGTGCTTTAGGGCCTAAAATGCACCAGGATGAGGTTGTCTGACCAAAAAAAAATCTCCCTCCTGAAACTGGATAATTTATAAGCTCTACAGTGGTTCCTAAAGTTTTCCTGAGGACCCCCCCCCCAGGGTCACTGAGAGGGGGGGCCAGGGTGAGGGCAAAATTCCCTAGGCCCGGCCTCGAAGGGGGGGGGCCTGGCGCCGGCAAGCTTCTTCCTGCCTGTCTGCTTCCAGGTCTGTCCTCCTGCTCCTGCATGCCGCCCAGGACCTGGATGATTGCATTAGCACGATATCACATTAATGCAATCATTCGGGTCCCGACACGGATAGGAGCAGGAGAGGACAGACTGTGGGAGCAAACAGGCAGGAAGAAGCTTGCTGGGCCTGCCCCCCCCCCCTTGGAGGCAGAGACAGAAACAGAAAGTTCAGAGGGGAGTGGTGGTGCACTGCAGTCCAGTTCTGACCCGGGGCTGACTGTGTCTGGGTTTTCAGGACATCTACGATGAATATTCATTAAATAGATCTGCAAGCGCTGCCTCCATTGTATATAAATTTATATCATGCATATTCATTGTAAATATCCTGCAAACCAGACTGGGTTGTGGGGTGGGGGTTCCTGAGGACAGTTTAACAAACCACTACAATAGGGTAATCTACTTGTGCTTGTGAGCACTAAGGGATTCTTTTCACATTTATAACGTTTCTTCCCAATTATGTTTCACTAGACTTTATATGCCCAGATCTAAATGTCATGAGTACCTACATCACATAGGCGAGAAGGCTCTGGCTGGTTTTCCTGTTCAAGCCACAATCCACTTTTACGATGACAACACCGATTCTGAAGATGAGGATGATGAAGCCCAGTTCTGCATAGCCAGTGCCAGTTTCTGACAGCAGTACTGCATCGGCAGAGATTGTGCTCCTTGAAACGCCAGAAAGAGAGGACAGACAGCCAGCAGAATGTCCTGAAGGTGACTCAGCAACTGGGGAAGTAGCTCCTGTGTCAAGAACCAGCCAGCAAGCGGTTACAGGAGCAGCGGCCACCAGCAGCGCACACTGTGTGGAATCGCTCACCTCCTGTGGCAAAGTGTACAGAGAACAAGGTGCCTTGCAACCCCTCCCCTCCGCAGCACGCTGAAGACTTTTGAGCTGAGGACAAGTGATATCTATTTATTCCCCAGGCTACTACTTCATCATGCATTTAACTTCCCCCCCCCCCCCCCCCCCGGGAGATTTATACTTCGCTTAAAGTAGTACCACACAGTTTTCTTTTATGTTTCAACGTTTTTACTGATGATGAAATAAATATGGTATAACAGATACCATAAAATATAAAACTTCAACAGTACAGTGGAACTTCACATATAAGTATTGAACAGACCATCATCAAATTTTTATATACTTCCCCCCCCCCCACCTCCCTACCCACCCTCTCTTCCACCCTCCCTCCCCCCTTCTGTGTGTGCCAACCAATATTGGGGATAGTGGATTTAAACATTCAGACCATGTGTACTGCCAAGGTAACTCACAATAGATTAAGGAGCAAACTTCGCCCCCCCCCCCCCCCCCCCTGTGGACTAAGTCCTTGTATATATCGGCCCCATATTGACATGAAACTGTTTTTTTTTTTCTTTTTGGAGCTCCCTTCGACTCTCTGGCTTCCCAGGTGGCCAACTCATGTATCTGGTTCCTCCAGTGCCAATCACACAGTTAATGCAGGAGTGACCTAGTGGTTAGGGTGGTGGACTTTGGTCCTGGGGAACTGAGAATCTGAGTTCAATTCCAGGCACAGGCAGCTCCTTGTGACTCTGGGCAAGTCACTTAACCCTCCATTGCCCCATGTAAGCCGCATTGAGCCTGCCATGAGTGGGAAAGCGCGGGGTACAAATGTAACAAAAATAAAATAGATACTATTGGAGATTCTACATGGAATGTTGCTACTATTGGAGATTCTACAAGGAATGTTGCTATTCCACTAGCAACATTCCATGTAGAAGGCTGCGCAGGCTTCTGTTTCTGTGAGTCTGACGTCCTGCACGACGTCAGACTCACAGAAGCAGAAGCCTGCGCGGCCACATTGGTGATCTGCAAGGGCTGACTTCTACATGGAATGTTGCTAGTGGAATAGCAACATTCCATGTAGAATCTCAAATAGTAGTAACAGTGGAGGAGTGGCCTAGTGGTTAGGGTGGTGGACTTTGGTCCTGAGGAACTGAGTTTGATTCCCACTTCAGGCACAGGCAGCTCCTTGTGACTCTGGGCAAGTCACTTAACCCTTCATTGCCCCATGTAAGCTGCATTGAGCCTGCCATGAGTGGGAAAGCGCGGGATACAAATGTAAAAAAAAACAACAAAAAAAACCATTTTCAAGTCATTAATAATATCCATAAAAACAGTTCCCTGGGTTAATTTTCTACCGGAGGTGGCTTTGGTAGAAGATGATTTAATTAGAGTTACCAAATGGTCAGGCTTCAATCCTGGGTTTACCTTGTTGCACGTAGGACTTGTAGTCTAGGGAATGCCATAGGGATAGCAGAACTAACAATCCCAGCATGCAATGGAGTAAAACTAGAACAACCTGTCCTGAAAATCTATTCTGAAGCCTGTTGGGTTAGATGTAACCCCTATACTTTTTGTCATTGTTCCTTACAACTGTAGTAGCTTCCGTGCAACTTGCCTGCACCAGACTCATCCCAGGAGCTTGCTTAGATGAGTAGTTCATTGAGCTGTTTCGCTGCTGGTTGACATACAGCTATATTTATTTATTGAGATTTATTAACCGCCTTTATGAAGAGATTCACCCAAAGCTATACGATGCAGATGTGGGACTCAGGGGTTTCCCCTCTCATCAATAGAATTTAAAGATGGGTCTCTAGTTTCCTTTAAACAGTGGATCAAAAACATCCATGTTAAATGCTTCCAATTCTATGAGTGAAAAAAAAGCCCATAAAAAAAACTTAATGGGGGGACTCACTACTCAGTGCAACAGAAATTCTCCTCATTTGAAGTATCAGACTTGTGTTGCTGCAGTGTCTCTAACTATGTACACAAAACCTCTATTAGTATGTAAAGACTAAGGCTGCCAACTGGATCCAGATTCTCGGGACAGGGTTGATACAGTCCTGTGTTTACCTCAGTGCATGCTGGGACTTGTAGTCTTGCTCAGGGCCGCTCTTAGGGCGAGGCGACCGCATAGGGCCTCGCGCTCAAGGGGGCCCCGTGCAGCGCGCTTCCGCCCCGCCCCCGACCGCCCGAGTTCCAGTTCCACCCCATGAGCATGCATGTGGCAGCTGGATAAACGGTGGACAGAGTGTGTGTGTGGGGAGTGGGGACTGGAAAAGGTGGATGAGTTGTGGTATCTGGTGCCATGGGAATGGGGTGGAGGTTTGCAGGAAGGTGCATGGAAACTGATGGTGGTGGTAGAGGAGGGGGGTTATTTTATGGCTGGTGGGAGATGTCCAGCCCTTATAATAGGGGAATTCTGCACACACACAAAAATAAAAATAAAGTGTGCACACATTTTGCAGAATGTGCAAAGTTTCTGCACAGAATTCCTCCAGGAGTAACTAACGAGTAAGGAAGTAAGTAATGACAGCGCCAAACCGCTACGAGAAAAACTGCACTGGCTCCCAATCAAAGAACGTATTACTTTCAAAATCTGCACCCTGGTCCACAAGATTATCTATGGCGAAGCACCGGGTTATATGATTCCTTTTCTGCATAGATTGGGTCCCTGCTGGGCTAGCAGCAGTGCCCAGTGCTGACCATGTCAGCATGGATGCAGTGTTCCACATTGTAGGGTCAGAGCTCACAAGTCTACAAAAATGTTATGTACACTGAACATCCTATGGATTTTTTGTGGTGATGGTGGTGGTGGTGGTGGTGGGGTTATACATGGCTATTAACAAAAACCAGGTACTTCTAAAGAAGATTGTAGGTGTTCTCTAAATGTCTAGCAGACCTTACTTTAAAGTACCTTTTAATATTTACCACCAACAACTTATCACATTCTCTGGAGCTACGGTCTGTGCCAGAGCCAGTGGTGGGAGACAAGACTGGTGGTTGGGAGGCGGGGATAGTGCTGGGCAGACTTATACGGTCTATGCCAGAGCCGGTGGTGAGAGGCAAGGATAGTGCTGGGCAGACTTATACGGTCTGTGCCAGAGCTGGTGGCGGGAGGCGGGGCTGGTGGTTGGCAGGCGGGGATAGTGCTGGGCAGACTTATATGGTCTGTGCCAGAGCCGGTGGTGAGAGGCAAGGATAGTGCTGGGCAGACTTATACGGTCTGTGCCAGAGCTGGTGGCGGGAGGCGGGGCTGGTGGTTGGCAGGTGGGGATAGTGCTGGGCAGACTTATACGGTCTGTGCCAGAGCTGGTGGCGGGAGGTGGGGCTGGTGGGTGGGAGGCGGGGATAGTGCTGGGCAGACTTATACGGTCTGTGCCAGAGCTGGTGGCGGGAGGCGGGGCTGGTGGTTGGCAGGTGGGGATAGTGCTGGGCAGACTTATACGGTCTGTGCCAGAGCTGGTGGCGGGAGGTGGGGCTGGTGGTTGGGAGGCGGGGATAGTGCTGGGCAGACTTATATGGTCTATGCCAGAGCCGGTGGTGAGAGGCAAGGATAGTGCTGGGCAGACTTATACGGTCTGTGCCAGAGCCAGTGGTGGGAGGCGGGGCTGGTGGTTGGCAGGCGGGGATAGTGCTGGGCAGACTTATATGGTCTGTGCCCTGAAGAGCACAGGTACAAATCAAAGTGGGGTATACACAAAAAGTAGCACATATGAGTTATCTTGTTGGGCAGACTGGATGGACCGTGCAGGTCTTTTTCTGCCGTCATCTACTATGTTACTATGTTATATGTCTGACCTTATAGACCTACCAAAAAGAAACACAATTGGATCATTGTTATTTTATTTTTGTTACATTTGTACCCCGCGCTTTCCCACTCATGGCAGGCTCAATGCGGCTTACATATACATCACGATCATACCTAAATCTTCACCACCCCAGCTGCAAAGGACTCAAGTATAAATCAACCCACGGATCCAGCTTCTCCTATATAAGCACGCAACTATGGAACGCATTACCAAAAGCCATAAAGACAACACACGACCACCTCAACTTCTGGAAATCACTAAAGACCGACCTGTTCGAGAAGGCATACCTTACTGATCCAACTTAAGTGCCCGGACTCAGCAACACAACGAAACCATAACCTGCAACGAACATTATATAATTCTTCTCTCGATTCTATTATGTATCTGTAACACATTCTCTACCACATCACTCTGTATTTGTTTCATCACCAGAGGCGGCTTATGCCTCATGGTGCTATGTAAGCCACATTGAGCCTGCAAATAGGTGGGAAAATGTGGGGTACAAATGCAACAAATAAATAAATAACTACACTTCTAGTTACACTCTACACCAGGGGTAGGCAACTCCGGTCCTCGAGAGCCGCAGACAGGTTGGGTTTTCAGGATATCCACAATGAATATGCAGGAGATAGATTTGCATACCATGGAGGCAGTGTATGCAAATCAAGTTCCTGCATATTCATTGTGGATATCCTGAAAACCTGACCTGCCTACCCCTGCTCTACACCAACAGATAGGTGTGTCATCAAAAATTTGACAGCATGCTTGCGCTTTTCTTAACAACCATGTGTGCCGCAGGTTAGGGGGAGTTGAGAACTTGAAATCTCCATAACTGGTCCCTACTTCTATCACCAGCCCCAATGGAAAATGTTGCAGCCCATCCCTCTCCTCCACCCCAGCAATCACCACCATTGTGTCTGTATTTCCCCTACATCATTGTTAGAAACAATGAAATGATATAGAGGAGTTTTTTCCCTTTTTTTAGCTGCAAATTGTAGTGTTCAGTATGTCACCAAAGCATAGCCCCCCCCCCCCCCCCCCCCCCCCCCCCCCGGTATAAGAGGCTTGGACAGGCTAAGCCTCCCCTGCTGTGCTCTGAGGGGTTTAAATTGTTGATTTACCTCCATCCTCACAGCAGGAGCTGCAGTGAAAGCCCTCTAGCCTTTGTAAGCAGTTGTAGAAATTGGGTTTATGGTTTGTTTACCTTACTGCTGGGAGAGGGGGGGGAGGGGGGGTTGGCTGGAAGTGTCCTGGTTGCCAGGGAGATATTTAAGGAGGATGACTTCCTGACCTGCACTGAGAACAGGTAGCAGCAGAATCGGACAACCAGACAACAAAGGTAGAAAAGATCATTTTATTTTCATTATGGTGTTTGGAATATGTCCACTTTGAGAATCAGGTGCTCAACATTAAAGTTTATATTTATTTATTTACTTATTTATGGCATTTTATCCCACATTAAACATGAATTAGGGTGTTTTGTGGCTCTACATGAGAATTGTGATGATATGATACCTTGATCCATATTGTTGACGGTCTGCATTTTCCGTATGGGTGGTATATTGGTGTATTAGGTTCTGCCCAGTGTAATATTTATGGTACAGTAAGGTTCTGAGTGTGTTTTTGCACAAAGTTGTGCATAGTGTTTTGCAGTTGAGCGATTGTGGTTAGTATAAGCTTTGAGCAACCACTTATTATTTGACATATGATACATATCTAATATCTAAATTTAATAAAAGGTATTAATTGTGACTTTTATTTTTTCTGTGTGTTATCAGACAATTATGGATTTAAGCTCCACCCCTGGCCCCACCCCTAACACCGCCCCCTTTAGCCTCCCCAAACAGTTGGGCCACCGACCGCCTATGCACCAAAGTGAACATTATCTATCAGGTGTATCACAACAGAATAAAAGTTGAGAACCACTGCCCTAGAATAACTGCACTAACGGCTACACTAAGCCATCAGTGGAATAACTGCACTAACGGCTACACTGTTATACAGTGCAGTAGCCACAGGGAGGGGGGGGGGGAAGCTCTTGGGAGCCTGGGCTCCTCCCCCCACTTTGGGCTCAAGCACCCTCCAAACATGCACTGCACTTGTTAAATGGCTAGTGGGGATGCCAAAGCCTGCCCACCCGCCAGCCAAAGAAATTCCCTTCTGAGCTGCTCCCCTCCTCCTCGTGTAACCCGGAAATTGGCAGGACTTCTCACACGTGCTCAGTTCGCGCAATAACTGAGCATGCTTGGGGTGTCCTGGAGTTGGTGGCTGGACATACCCCACCGACTTCCAGGTTACTGCTGCAGCATGAGGAAGAGGGAAGTGGCTCAGCGGGGAATTTCTTTGGCTGTCAGGGCTTCGGCATCCCCACCAGCAAAGGTATTATTTTTAATGCCCCAGGGGGTGGATATGTTACCCCCTCAGCTCACCTTTGGGCCCCCCCCCCCCCCCCCCCCCCAAATCAGAGGGCTGTGTACGTCTCTGCTACAGAATAGTTAAGATAATAACCATCAGGGCTTTTTTTTGAGGGGGTACTGAGTACCGGCACCTTTTCCATTGTCTGCTAAAATTGGCACATGGTCCCCAAGTTTTAATGAAAGAGCTCAGGCTCTACACACCAATTCTGCCTTGTCATAGATTCTGTGACTGGTTGCAGGGGGCCTGGCTGTTGTGGGGTGGGTCCCTCAATGATCACCCTACCTCTGAAGGGTGGCCTGGCATTTGAGTACCGGCACCTTTTTTGCTAGAAAAAAAACCGCACTGATAACCAGTGTTGCCAGGTGGGCGGTTTTCCGGGACCCGCCACGGGAAATTTTTGCCCGCGGTGGGTTGCGGTTTTTTGGGCTTCTTTTTTTTCTTTTGGGCGGTTTTCAGGCGTTTTTTTCGGCCACGGGGGGCGGGGTTAGTGACGTTTTGGGCGGGGTTAGTGACGTTCTGGGGCGGGGCCGATGACGAGGGAGGCGGGGTTGATGACGGCGGGGCGGGGGTGATGACACGGGGGTGGGGGTGTCAGGGGCGGGGTTTGAGTTTGGGCGGGTTTTGGGCTGGATTTAGGCTGGTTTGGGTGAGAAAAAAATTTCCCACCTGGCAACCCTGCTGATAACCATACTAGGTACAGTAAGAGCTACACAAAGTACAGAAATAGCTACAGAATACCTATCTTAATAGCTATGGGACTTTAGTAACCCCACACAGGGGTATATTCCACCTAGCTTTTGCAATGACTGCCAGTCTGCCACACCATCTGGAGCCCAGTATGCATGCAGATTAAGTCTCTAGAGCTAGGATAGCAATTTGTTATTCAAGGATCTGACATGGGCCGTGTTGCAGCATTCCTGCCTGCATCAAGGGTCTGAAGTCAATATACTTCTGCTGAAAGGTGGCTTATCCAATATCAAACCACAGTCTTGACTAAGCAGAAAAACTTGCACAATGCCCCGGCTCACATGTATCACTGCAAAGAAGCAGCAAATTCGATTACTGCTGTGACCGCTATTGCCAGAGAAAGCATCAAAGTGCTATAGTCTAAAGAGAAACCACGAAAAGTGGAGAACTCAATAGATCCCACGAGGCGTGAAATGAAAAATAAAAAAGGTGGGAATATAAGCCAGGCTATCCAAAGAATGGAATCAAATTATCTTTTTTTGAAAAAACAAAGTTTAATAATTTCCAAACAAATAATAATGTAACAATCACACATTAAAAATGACTCGACACAACGTTGTGTTTCGGCCGGATAGGCCTACATCAGGAGTCTTATTAATCAAGTTGAAATTGAATATAACACTTCAAAGGAATCTCAAAACGTAGATAAAAGATTCCAAAGATCTTGCAGATAAGATCTTAAAAATGGTCTTGAAGGATTCCAAGATGGCGCTTTGAACGCACGCACCTGTTGAGGCTCCGAGTGTTTGTTGCGGATTGCTGTTTCTTCCGAGACCCACGACTCCTCGTTTTTAATGGGGAAGCGAAGGGGGAAGGTAAAGGAGGTCCCCTCGACTCCTGGACCATCGTCGGGATTGAAACAAGCTATTCTGCAATTTCCCACGGCGCAACCGGGTCCTCTCTGCACATCGACTCCCTCTGTACAGATCGACGCATTGACGTCGATGGGAAGCGGAGACGGGGCTTCCTTGAGCCCCGTGGAACGCAGGGCACCACCACAACCAGGGAGTGAGTTATTTTCAGCAGCCCGAACAGAAACGGAGACCGGAGTGTTTAACCCGCAACTGTTGGAGGGGAGGCCTGCTGTCAATCGGACTGGGACACAGGAACAGGCGTTTTCGGCCGGTTTGGCCTTAAAGGTATTACCACAACATATTGTGAATAAATTGTCACGTACTGAATCCCCGTCCCACACCTTGGTAACAACAGGTGGAATAATTAAACCCTCGAATGTGACGCTTGAGTCACTGTGGGATATGGTTCATGACACTCACTCCTCTATGCAAAAAATGTTGCAAGAAAACACTAATGATATTAGAACTCTTTCTGAAGCCGTTCTGATACAGGCTCAAATAACTGCACAGCAATCCTGTAAGATTGAAAGCTTGGACACTAAAATTCAAGAAATGGGGACTTTGGAATCTACTTTGGTTAAAGACAGTAACTTTGTACATAAACGGTTAGAATACCTAGAAAATCAAGCTCGTAGACTTAACCTTCGGTTACTTAATTTCCCCAAATCCCCTTTAATTTCCCCAATGGATATGATGAAAAAATACATGACGGATATACTGGGAATGGATAAAGACTCACTACCTCCTATAACTCGGGCCTATTATATTTGGAATACTAAAGGAACAACGGGTGAATTACCTAAACGAGGGACGGAGGCAGAAATGAATCTTACTTCCTTCCTGGAAAGTTCCCTGGAAGTGATTACACACAGGACAACTATGTTGGTTACTTTTGTGCTGGAACCAGACCGGAATGCAGTATTAAGACTTTCCCTGAGACATTTAGATAGCTTGTTTATGGGTTCCAAGGTTAGGATATTTCCGGATCTATCTAGGCCAACACAAATGAGACGCAGGGCCTTTTTGGAAATGCGACCCAGAGTTGAGGCCATTAAAGCAAATTTTGTATTACGTTTTCCCTGTATTTGCAATGTAATGTTTGAAGGTAAACAATTTCAATTTGTGGACCCTAAACAGCTTAGAGATTTCCTAGATGCTAGAGTTGAAGTGAATGTTATATGCCCACCCACATAACAGGCTGGAGCATGAACAAAGAGGTAGCGAATGCGTATTAAATTAATTGTTTTCTTTTGTTAATATAATTCCTAATCTTGGAATCAATTTCTTTCTTTTATGTGGACAGAAAAAAATGTTCTTTTTGTTTCCTTATATGCTAAACTAAATGTTTTTCTATTTACGGATCTAATGCGATTTGCATGGTCACATTGTAGTGTGTATCATTTAAAATATTAAATAAATAAATAAAAAAAAAAAAAAAAATGGTCTTGAAAAAGACCGTTGCACAAGTGGACCGTCTGTCGCAGTGATCTCAGCAGTTATAATAACTTCAAGACCATTTTTAAGATCTTATCTGCATTCCATTCTTTGGATAGCCTGGCTTATATTCCCACCTTTTTTTATTTTTCAGAGAAAGCATCAAAGGCATTTCCCCTCCCAACGTTCAGCCACTGAGGTGCCTTCTGGGGAGGGGGTATATAGAGGAGAAAAATTAGCAGTCTATCAAAGGACATTATTGGAAAAGGAAATCTTACCCAGACATAAGAAAAGATGAGAAATGCTACAGTTGTAATTCTCCTACATTAGAAAATGTATTAACATGTCTCCACTGTTAATTCTGCCATGGTCTACATGGGCGTAGTACTGAGAATTTCTGCAGCAACTTTGGGGCCCTTATCTATATTCTATATATATAAAAGGCAAGACCAACGTTCTGAAGCCTCCAGCCGGAAGTGTGAAGCGCCAGAGATATCCGGTTTCCCCATGAGTGAAGGAAAACAGCACAGCACGAAATCCCTCTCTCTGTAACAGTGAAGGACTCAGAGGGGGAGGGGAGAGAGATGCCCTCACTCTCTCTGTAACACAAACACAGAACAGCAGGAAAACACTGAAGGACTGGACTCGGAGGGGGGAGGGGGAGGGAGAGAGGGCAGAGGGCAGGGACACACACACTCCCACATGCACACTCTGAAGAAAACCTTGCTAGCCCCCGTTTCATTTGCATCAGAAACGGGGCTTTTTTACTAGTATGGCCATAATCCTGGGAACTGTGGCAGGGGGTGTGGGACCCTCATATCTGGCTAAGGTTGGGGGAGAATTGTAGAGCATGTTGTGAACCCTTCACAGATGGTTGAAGTATTGTGGGGACAGTGAACAGACACCCCGAACACCAGGCAAGTAGACATATTATTAAAGGTAAAATAGCTCCCTTGAGCTGTCTTTCCTTCCTGCTGTTTCAGTGGGTGTGAGATAGTGATACGTTCACTAGTGGAGGTGGACCTTGTGACCTCTTCCTACAACTGATGGATAGTGTCCAGAGTATTGCAGATCACTGGGATTCAGGCTTGTCACAGCCAGAAGCTAAATACTATAATGACCAAAGAAATTGTAGATCTTCTGTTCATCGGTATGTTTTTTGTTTTTTTTTTAATTTCCAACACACTAGAACCAGCTTGTATGTTATTCTGGGATAGAGAATGAAATGGAGACAAAGTTTGTTTCCGTCCCCGTGGGCTCTGTCTCTGTCCCCACTCCAGCCCCACAGGTTCTGTCCTCATCTGCAGAAGCCTCGAACACTTATGATTTTATTTTAAAATCTTTTATTGAAGTATAAAAAGGAACAATATTCTGTGCAATTGTTTATAAATCACAAATAGAAATAATAATAACAGCGATCACTGAAATAACCTTTCCACCACCGCCACCCTCTACCTTTCCAACCCCAACAATATCTGATTTCTACTACCCCAAGGAATCCTAATCCACCCTGTTAAAATGTCCAAGGGTACAAAACACAACACATTCTGGATGCGCTAGCAAGGGAGAAATATGCCTATGAAGAACTGTTATGATTTTTTTAATCTGTGTCATCAACAAACTCAGGATTCAGTCTAGCTCTCCTGTCTTCCACAGACCTTCCTGCAATAGAAAATGTCTTCTCAGAAGATGTGCTGGTAGCAGGAATTCACAGGATCCCCTGTGCAAATTCTGCCAGTTGTGGCTAGCACTTTTGCTTTTTTCCCCCCAAAATGAAAACATCGTTGTCTGTATCACTTGAACATAAATAACTGTCCAATTCATTAACAGACTTCAAAGTTGAGCATGACAAAGGGACAAAGTTTGTCCCCGTCCCTGCGGGCTCTTGTCATTCTCTTCTCTGAGATTACTTAAGTAAGCGTTAGAAGTTCAAACAGCTCCACCTTTCCAAAATCTAACACGTCAATATCTGACAGCTCTTATGAGGACATCTTCACCACAACAGAAGCACTGCAAGAGACAGAAATGTTAGTGCTGAGACATTTTTTCATCCAAAAAGAGACAGTCTTCCTCAAAAGTAGGAAGAATTGGCAGGAGAAATCCTCCATTTTCATTGGTAAAAGTCAACTTACTTGAAGCGTCTGTTCACGCTTTCCAAAAATACTAGGACTAGGGGGCATGCGATGAAACTTAAATGTAGTAAATTTAAAACAAATCGGAGAAAATGTTTCTTCACCCAACGCATAATTAAACTCTGGAATTCGTTGCCGGAGAACCTGGTGAAGGCAGTTAGCTTAGCAGAGTTTAAAAAGGGGTTAGACGGTTTCCTAAAGAACAAGTCCATAAACCACTACTAAATGGGAAACAACTACAATTCCAGGAATAACATGTATAGAATGTTTGTACATTTGGGAAGCTCGCCAGGTGCCCTTGGCCTAGATTGGCCGCTGTCGTGGACAGGATGCTGCGCTCGATGGACCCTTGGTCTTTTATCAGTGTGGCATTACTTATGTACTTATGCACAGTGGCGTACCAAGGGAGGGGGCGGTCCGCCCCGGGTGCACGCCGCTGGGGGGTGTTGCGGCGCGCGCCTGCTCTGAGTTCGCTGACCTCGCGCGTTCGCTGCAGCTCCCTCTGCCCTGGAACAGGTTACTTCCTGTTCCGGGTCAGAGGGAGCTGCAGCGAACGCGCGAAGTCAGGGAACTCTGAGCAGGCGCGCTGTGGCACCCCCCCCAGCAGCGTGCATCCGGGGGGGTCCACGCTGCATCGGGGGGGGGGGGGGGGGTGCTGCACCAGGGGGGCGGGGCGCCTTACTGGACTCTCTTGCCTCTCAAGTCTATAAATACATTTTCTAATATAAAGCCCAGACCCACAGCAAATCTCTTCTCCTAATTTCTGAGACTTTTCCTCCTTTCTTTCCTCTGTAAAGGGAGGGGGGGGGGGGGAAAAAAGAAAAAAGAAACCTAAACCCACCACCCATGGCCTAGTTCTGCTAACTAAAGCCTGCTGCCGAGGAACCTCTTCCTCCTTTGTCGCTGAAACTGTACCAATAAGCAACTTCAATTGTGCAAACCGTACAGAAAATCATGTGTGAATCTCACAGGATGGAGCAGTGCCAGGGCAGGGGGAGCAGGTTAGAAGCACTGGTTTGCTGGTGTTAATACCAAAAACATAGAAGGGAGAGGTAAAAGTTCACTTCTTAATGGGCAGTTGCTCCAACACCAAAAGACCATCCGTGGCAATCTTGCATGGCTGTTCTTATTTTAGCACGGCTAGTATGACATCAATGGGTTACCCTTCAGGCTCCCTACAGTTTGCAATATTGGAGGGAGACACCCTGCCAGAGGTAAATTCCATCACTGTGGTCAGGATCAACACAGCAATCATGCTCCAAAATGCAGGGGGGAGGGGGGTCACTTCTGACCCACTTTCAGTGATGCCACTAATTCAATATGAGCTTCCGACCCTTCCTCACTTATCCTTAAAATGTTTTTGTTGTTGCCATATTTGCCATACAGATGTTTCTAGAATGACTAGTATTCATGCACATTTATATATACCCGAGTTTGATTTGTCCTTGCCATTTTCAGGGCATAGACCATAGAAGTCTGCCCAGCACTGTTCTTGTACTAAAAGTTCTACAGCTAACGTCTAAGCCCCTTAAAATTTACACTCCAGCCCATCCATATCTATTCAGTCACGATCAGGGCACAGACTGTAGAAGTCTGCTCAGCACTGGTTTTGCTTCCCAGTTACTGGTGTTGCCACCCAATCTCTGCCAACAGTCCATGGATCCATTCCTTCTAAACAGGATTCCTTTGTGTTTATCCCACGCATTTTTTAATTCCATTACCGTTTTCATCTCCACCACCTCCCGCGGGAGGGCATTCCACATATTCACCACCCTCTCCGTGAAAAAATACTTCCTGACATTAGTCCTGAGTCTGCTCCCCCTTCAACCTCAATTCATGTCCAATGGCAGATAGAAATCACGGTAAGGTATACACATAAAGTAGCACACGTGAAATTATTTTGTTGGGCAGAATGGATGGACCGTGCAGGTCTTTTTCTGCCGTCATCTACTATGTTACTAACCACCTTATAATCGAACGAGAAAAACGCCCAAGTTCCGACCTAAATCGGGAGATGGACGTTTATCTCACAAATATGAATAAAGCGGTATAATCGAAAGCCGATTTTTGGACGTTTTCAACTGCACTCCGTCGCGGATGCGGACAAAGTTGATGGGGGCGTGTCAGAGGTGTGGCGAAGGCGGAACTGGGGCATGGCTATCTGCCGAACAAAGATGGGCGCATTTCACTGATAATGGGAAAAAAGTGTGCGTTTTTAGCTAGAATTTAGGACACTTTTCCTGGACCCTGTTTTTTCACGAATAGGGCCCCAAAAAGTGCCCTAAATGACCAGATGACCACTGGAGGGAATCGGGGATGACCTCCCCTGACTCCCCCAGTGGTCACAAACCCCCTCCCACCACAAAAAATGATGATTCACAACTTTTTATTTTCACCCTCAAATGTCATACCCACCTCCCTGGCAGCAGTATGCAGGTCACTGGAGCAGTTATTAGGGGGTGCAGTGGACTTCAGACAGGTGGACCCAGGCCCATCCCCCCCTACCTGTTACAATTGTGCTGCTTAATGCTTAGTCGTCCAACCCCCCCCCCCCCCCAAACCCACTGTACCCACATGTAGGTGCCTCCCTTCACCCCTTAGGGCTATAGTAATGGTGTAGACTTGTGGGCAGTGGGTTTTGAGGGGGATTTGGGGGGCTCAACACACAAGGGAAGGGTGCTATGCACCTGGGAGCTCCTTTACCTTTTTTTTTGTTTTTGTAAAAGTGCCCCCTAGGGTGCCCGGTTGGTGTCCTGGCATGTTAGGGGGACCAGTGCACTACGACTCCTGGCCCCTCCCACAAACAAATGCCTTGGATTTATTCGCTTTTGAGCTGGGCGATTTCATTTTCCATTATCGCTGAAAAGCAAAAACGCCCAGCTCACAACTTGGCGAATAAAACATGGACGTCTATTTTTTTCGAAAATACAGTTCGGCCCGCCCCTTCACGGACCCGTTCTCGGAGATCAACGCCCATGGAGATAGGCGTTTCCGTTCAATTATGCCCCTCCACGTTAGTTCTACTGCCTTCCCGTCTCCAGAAAAGGTTTGTTTGCGGATTAATACTTTCAAATATTTTAACGTCTGTATCACATCACCCCCGTTTCTCCTTTTCTCCAAGGTATACATGTTCAGGTCAGCAAGTCTCTCCTTCGTACTGTTTGCAACGCAAATCCCATACTATTTTTGTTACATAGTAACATAGTAGATGACGGCAGAAAAAGACCTGCACAGTCCATCCAGTCTGCCCAACAAGATAAACTCATATGTGCTACTTTTTGTGTATACCTTACCTTGATTTGTATCTGTCATTTTCAGGGCACAGACCGTACAAGTCTGCCCAGCACTATCCCCGCCTCTCAACCACCAGCCCCTCCTCCCACCACAGGCTCTGGCACAGACCTTATAAGTCTGCCCAGCACTATCCCCGCCTCCAAACCACCAGCCCCTCCTCCCACCACAGGCTCTGGCACAGACTGTATAAGTCTGCCCAGCACAATCCCTACCCTCCCACCACCGGCTCTGCCACCCAATCTCAGCTAAGCTCCTTAGGATCCATTCCTTCTAGTACTAGCATTTTTCATATGGTGTTTATGTAAATTAAATCTCTTCTTTAGCATCTGACTTGTGTCTCCAATGTAGCAGCCTTCGTTGCATTTTTTACACTGAATGATATATACCACATTGGAAGATGAGCACATGAAAGATTCCTTAATGTTGAATATTTTTCCTTTAGCGTTTCTTTGCACCGCTTCCAGTCTTTTTACATCTTTAGCAAGATATGGCCTCCAAAACTGAACACAATACTCCAAGTGGGGCCTCACCAACGACTTGTAGCGGGGCATCAACACCGCCTTTCAGACAATTTCGGTTTTGGCCAAAACTGATAAAAGCTGTTTTGGTCAGCTCAGCCTCTAACTGAAATGTTCCTTTCCAGGTGCTAATCAGCCGGAAGAGGGGCCAGCGCAGTCCCTCTACAGGCCAATCTTGATGGTGTCCAGGTAAACAGGAGGGCAAGTTTAGGACTGAGCCCGGAATCCCTTTGAAGGTGCAGGCTATTTGAGCAGAGGTCATTTTGGTAAATCATTACACAAGTGTCTTTAGGACGAGGAGAAGTTAAAGCCGCCACTGCTGTTTGATCTGGCCAGGTTTATCTACAGTTCTTATCTGTAAGAAGCCATCTGTTCCCTGTATATACCAGCCAGCCACAGAAGGAGAAACTCCTGGGCTTTTCTCCAGCGCTTTTCCAGTTGAACGACTCTGCTGAAAAGTCAGCTAAGAAGACATAAAGTGCTCTTTCACTTGTACCAGTGATAGCCACTGGTTCAGGAACAAAAGCACTTTCTGGGAAAAGCCACAGCAAGGTCTAGACTTTTTTAAATAAATAAACAAACTTGCAAGCATATTTTAGGGCTCTCTCTTTCTGCCTTTGCAAACTTTCTGCTTTCTTTGGTTCAAAATAATTTCCTCTTATGTTTTTGGGTATGTTAGAATTAAAGAATGGGCTTTTGCTAGTAACCCCCTTAATACTCATCAATTTATAATTGATGCAGTTTTAAAGCTTTAATAGAGCAGAGAAGCGTTAATGGTTAGAGTAGTGGGCTGGGAACTGGAAAGCCCATACTAAATTCAACAGCAGCTCCATAACCCTCCACGCCTCAGAAAGCAATTGTCAGACCTGTGAGTTCTTGTACCAAGTAGAGTGCTGCCGAGCCTGGTACTCGGACCAGGTTCTGCTTGGCGGCTGGACAACCCCGGGTTTCACCTGCGCTGACCGCCGTTCCACAGAGGTTGAGCCCCTAGGTGCGGGCGCCCTACAGGGCTTACGAGATGGAGCAGGAAGCGGGGTGATGAACGTGACGGCCAGACATGTAGCAGGCAAGAGGGTGATCCAGGTACAGGCAGAGTCAGTAGGCAGGCAGCAGGTCAAGAGAGTAATCCAGGTACAGGCAAGGTCAGGAGGCAGACAGCAGACACAAGAGTAATCCAGGTACAGGCAGAGTCAGTAGGCAGGCAGCAGACACGAGAGTAATCCAGGTACAGGCAGGGTCAGTAGGCAGGCAGCAGACACGAGAGTAATTCAGGTACAGGCAGAGTCAGTAGGCAGGCAGCAGACACAAGAGTAATCCAGGTACAGGCTAAGTAACCCTTAACGACATAAATCACCACCCAACCCACCCAAGTATCAAAATACACCTCTTACACCACCCTATCTAACACCTCCTTCTCTAATCCCTCATACATCTTCTGCTTAATACCAATTGTATCCTGTCATGACTATGTCATAACAACACTCTGTAAGTCACATTGAGCCTGCAAATAGGTGGGATAATGTGGGGTACAAATGCAATAAAATAAATAAATAAACAACGAAGAACAAAGTAGAGGAGAAGCACACTACTGCGCAAGTAACACCTACCAAAGTAGAAGCCGAAGAATGGAGCCCAAGGATAGATCGGCAGATAAAGTGCTGGCGTCTGACGTCAGCAGTAGCCTAGCAGGGTGAGAGAGAGCAGCCATAGGGAGAGAGCAGGAGGGCACAAGCAGTAGCCAATAGGAAAGGAGCAAAGGAAAGGGAGCACCCTGAAAGGCCACTCGGGATGATAGGGGCAGAGCTAAGCAAATGTGCGGTGCATTGCAACGCGGAGATGCCAAGCAGGCAAAGGACAGTGCTGTTTGAGGAGGCTGGAAGCGCACCGCGCTGGTTACGACGGTGCTGCAGTGGAGCCCCGCACCGCTCGAGGACCTCGAGGTAGGGGACGTGACAGCAATGGTAAACTACACCTGTATCATACAGAAAACCATAAATGGGGGAGGGCTGTGTTCCTCACTATGTGGTCAACAGGAGTTGGGTTAACTCGAGTGCACATCTGGATCTGGAAAGCTTTAGCAGAAAGGTCCCATCAGACACTGCCTCTGTGATGTACATCCTTATCACAATCATACCCCCCCCCCCCCCCCCAGGTATTCCACTGCTGTAACAATCTCGTAATCTCTCCTGTACTACACAGTCACCAAACATCCCTACTTCTCATTCCTGTAGTCTGGTCTCGCTCAACGGCACAGCAAAACATATGCACCAGTATTTTTCAAACACACGGTCTTGAACTGGGGGCCGGTAGAGAGGTGTTTTATTACACAAATGCTTTTTCATTTAAATATATAGTGGGCTGGTAAACAGGAGGAGCTCGGAGAACTGAAAGTAATTTTATAAAGAATAAATTTGTAGTTCACTGTTGGTTAGAAATGCTAAATCATGGCTTTCCAAACCTGAAGCCCACTACATACAAACTTAAATTGTACATATTCATTACACCTATTTTTATCAATAGATATCAAACAAAATAAAACATGGAAAAGAAAATAAGCTGATACCTTTTTTATTGGGCATAACTTAATACATTGTTTGATTAGCTTTTGAAGGTTGCCCTTCTTCGTCAGATCGGAAACCTTCGAAAGCTAATCAAGAAATGTATTAAGTTATGTCCAACAAAAAAGGTATCATCTTATTTTCTTTTCCATGTTTTATTTTGTTTGATTTCTATTGATAACCTTAAGAGTGGACTAATACGGCTACCACACTCCTCTTCATTACACATATGAAATTCTGAGTGGCTGTGGATGGGTTTGGGATGCCAGTACTTAATACTTTCATTGTGTCTAGGGATGAAATCCTATATGTGGTTATACAGCACTTCTTGGCAACAGTTAATGAATTTACTGACAAAGAAAGAAAATCTTTTTTTGTTCTTAATTATTTAATTGAGAAAGACAAAGTGCAAGCTATGTCCTCACTTGAACTATCATTGGCCAATGGCTGTCCCACCCTATGCTATCAAACTTTAAGGGAAACATATCTCAAGTTTCATATTCTATTTTACCTGCGTAGTGTGTATATATATATATATAATTTTTAACAGCTAAATTGAACGGAGGTAAGCAGGAAGTCAGACCAATCACACAGAGAATCCAAATATCTTTTTTTTTTTTTTTCTGGCAAAATAACAGGATCAAAGGTCATTTATAGTATTTGCTGCTAGCTCGTATTAGAAGGCCAACACTGGGAAAGTAGGACGAACCCTAATTTAGTGCTGGCATACATTTGTTTGTGCAGAAAGCCAAAAGGTGAAGCAAAGGTCACAGCACTGCCACCTAGTAATGATGGAAAAGTAAAGTGAAAACCTGAGTCCCGCTGCTTGCAGATTTCATTTGAATGACAAATGGCTTCCCTGCTCCTCTGTTCACATTCCCAGGATTCTGCTCAGCCCAGACCCAGTGCAATGGAAGATTCATCACTGATAGAATCTCAGGCCAAGATGTGCTGTCTCTCAGACTACTGCAAGTGGCCGCTATATCTCTGCTCCCAGCTTCAGGAGTGGGGGCAGACCAGGGGCAGGTTTGTGTAGGACAGGAGGATGATGGAGTGATACTTTCAGCAACTCTGTGACAACATGAACTTTGGGGTGGAGGTAAGGTCAGAGACAGGCTGGGTTCAGCTGGAGTACTAAAATAATTATTCAGAGCAGACAGCTCATTCCTTCAGGGGATGAATCTTATCCTAAACTTTCTTTGGGAGTCTGGACTTGCACACACTGGATTTAGGGAAGGCCAGTTTAAAGGTTACCTCTCTGCTTGCAATAGAGGGAAGCCATATGGGCAGGCTGATCCTGTACTGTATTCTGGCCCCTGCTGGCGGCTATAGTGGAAGGCAAGAGTTGGTCATGCTCCTGGGGGAATTCTGCACACAATATTGTAAAATTCTGAAGAGTTTATTTATAGTATTTTTGTACAAAGTTTCCCCAGCATCCCTAATTCTGCCTGCCCAGAAAGTCTTCTCCCACATGTAATAACCCCACCTCTCCTTTTTACTCCCTCAAGACAGTCTACAGCAGCCCTAGGCCTGGTCACCCGTTAGCGAGGTGAGTGTAGGCATGAAATACAGTCACAGTCGTGACAAACACCTCGTACAGGTATTGCTTTTTTTTTTTCAACAATTTTTTATTGATGAGGTCACATGGTATACAAGTCCATCTCAGTCAATATAAACCGTATAACAGCGAAGTCTAGTACATATTACTATTTATTTATTGCATTTGTATCCCACATTTTCCCACCTCTTTGCGGGCTCAGTGTGGCTTACAATAAGATATGAATAATGGAAATTCATTTGTTACAACTTGGTTATGGGTTACATTGTACAAGTTATGCGAGACCATTGAAGTATCGTAAGGAATTTAACAATGGGACATCAACATAGAAACATTGGAAGGAGACAATGGGAAGCTTAAAGGGCAGTGTTAAGACATATGGAGGCATATTTTCAAAGCACTTTGGGAGGCTAAGTTCCATAGGTTTCTATGGAACTTTGGGAGGCTAAGTGCTTTGAAAATATGCCTCAAAGACATATGGTGTACATATTTCTGTGAGTAAGTGTATGAGTGACGTGGAATTACGGGGGATGAGGGTCAGAAGTGGATGTATGATGCATTGATGAACAGTGAGTGTGGACGCTATGTGTTTTGGCTCTTTCCGTAAATTGTTTCAAACAGATGGGTCTTCAATTGTTTGCGGAAGGAAGCTTGTTCATAAATCGTTCTTAAGTTGCGCGGCAGTGTATTCCAAAGCTGTGTGCTCATGTGAGAAAAGGTTGACGCGTGTAGCGTCTTGTATTTCACGCCCTTGCAATTAGGGAAATGGAGGTTGAGATAAGTTCGGGATGATCTTTTAGCATTTCTGGGTGGTAGGTCTATCAACTCGGACATGTAGGCTGGGGCTTCACCGTGAATGATCTTGTGGACTAATGTGCATACCTTAAAAGTGACGTGTTCCTTAAGTGGAAGCCAGTGTAGTTTCTCTCGTAGTGGTGTTGCCCTTTCATATTTTATATACTATTTCATATACTAATTTTATATTTTTATAAGTATATATTTCATATACTAAACCTGAAATGTCCATCATCAATGTTTTCCAAACTTTTCTCCCCTATCCCTTCCTTCTTGTCTTCTCCTATATCTATAATGTGTACATGTATAATTACTGTACAATGCATAACTATTAACAATAAACTTTTATATGAAACTCCAATATTTATAACTCGTGTTTTACTCAGTGTATTATCCCAACAGTATTTACTGGTGGGTCCTCTTAATGTGCTCCTTCAAAGGATTGTTCTCCTATCTAATAATACACATGTCCCTCTATTATGCATTGAACATTACCCTTCCCACTCCTATACCCCCCTCCCCCCCTACTCGCTTAAAATGTTCTCTAAACATCATGGTTGTACAGGTATTGCTTTAAATGGAAAGTGGTTTACATATTATATACAGGTACTTATTTTGTACTTGGGGCAATGCAGGGTTAAGCAACTTGCCCAGTGACACAAGAAGCTGCAGTGGGAATCATACCCGGGTTCCCCTGGTTCTCAGGCTACTGCACCAACCAGGCACAAGTTCAGTTGTACGTGCCCCTGGTTTCTTCATAGGCTGCTCTCAAACATTAAGGGACTTTGCAAATGCTTCCTGCATAATATCTATGGCCGCTCCTTCATCCTGGTCACCTCGCCAGGGCTTTGAGCTAAAGCAGTAAAAACAACTCTTTGAAGTCCTTCAAGGCTGGGCTGTACGGCAACAACTTGCTAGATCAGGGCTCTCAAGGGCCACAACGAATATACATGAAATCTATTTGAAGTAGTACATGCAAAGCAATCTCATACATATTCATTGTGAAAATCTTGAAAACATGGGTTGTGGCCCTCGAGTAGGTTTACCATATTTTGTCCCCCAAAAAGGAGGACACATGCCCTGCCCCACCACACACCCGCCCCCTTTCACGCCCCACCCACCCCATCACCCCCTCCCCTTACTACTGCCCTGGTGGTCTAGTGACCTCTTCGGGGCAGGAAAGAGAGTTCGGGGCAGGAAAGAGCCCTCTCGTTCCTGCCGGGAGCGCTACCCTGCATGCATCCTTCCTGGTGCTGATCTCAGCGCCGATTCAAAATGGCCGCCGAGAGTTGAAGTCTCACGAGGTCACGTCAACTATCGGCGGCCATTTTGAATCAGTGCCGAGATCAGCACCAGGAAGGATGCATGCAGGGTAGCGCTCCCGGCAGGAAAGAGGGGGCTCTTTCCTGCCCCGAAGAGGTCACTAGACCACCAGGGCAGTAGTAAGGGGAGGGGAGGCTAGCAATCTGCCCATTTGTCCGGGTTTCTCGACAAACGGGCAGATTGGCAAAAACCCGCCTGGTTGCCCGGACATGTCCGGGTAAATCCGGACATATGGTAACCCTACCCTCGAGGACCATGGTGGCTCACCCCTTTGCTAGACAAACACCTCCAAGTATATAGGTTACTCTGCTCTCTCCTATGCAGGAGGAGCAGTGTAAGAAACTGGAACCAGGCATTAGGACTGCTCTAGCTTAACTATCTTCCCTTTTGGGCTTCCAGGCAGGGTGGACCTTGGGTGGCTACCCTGCAACAGCTCTGCCAGACCTAACACTGTTCAATGACTGTCCGAAGCTTTTCTCTTACTCAATTTAGTCCTCAGGACACACCCAGTCAGTCTGGTTTTCAGGATAACCTCAATGAATATGCATGAGATAGATTTGCATATAAGGGAGGTGATGCATATGTTATGTTATGCCAGGTCTTGTATTCCGCCTATACCTTTATGGTTCAAGGCCAGATTCCACAAAACAAAAGTCAGACCATTTTATCCGGGAATTATAAATAAAGAGACCAAATTTGCAAAGAGAAAGGTTTTCAAATTCCTTCTACCATCTAAATAAGAGATAATGAATGACATGAATGAATGGCAAAAGGAAGTTGGTTCCACATCTTGGCCATCTGATAGTGAATGGAAGACAATTGTCTTATCGATTTTAATTTTTTAAACATTGGAAATCTTAGAAAAAATAGATTTTGAGGTTTTTTTTCTCTCATCGTTGACCCCTGCAATAGAGTCACTAGGTCTAACATGTAGAGAGGGGCTTCACCAGTTAATATTCTAAAAACTGTACCAAAATGTAAACAGTATTTCTGTAGTTGCAGCAGGGGTGGCTTGAGGGTGGTGTGGGCCCCGAGGATGGTCTGAGCCACCTGCCTGGCTGTTGCCCGACCCCCCCCCCCCCCCCACCTGCCACAGCTGACATCCTCACTGCCACGGTCCTAATTGGGGGGTCCTGGTGGTCTGGCTGCCTCTGTGGAGGGGTGGGGGTGGGACATGATCTATCCTGCACGCTGCACTGCCGCTAATCCCCCGCCTGCTGCCGCCACAGTGTTTTCAAAATGGCAGCCGAGACTTCCCCTGGTAGTCACGCAGGTCTCAACAGTCTCATGAGACTTCCGCAGGGAGTCTCAGCCACCATTTTTAAAATACAGTGGAGCCAGGCCGGGGAGGGGGGGGGGAGGGGGGAAGACACCAGTAGCCCAGCAGGCTGGGCAAGAAAAAACATGTCCCCCCCCCCCCCACACTGAGGTCACTAGATCACCAGCGGTGCGCCGGGCAACCGAGCCTCTGGCCCTCGGGTACTGCCTGGTTGTCCGAATGGTCAGTCCACCCCTGGGTTGCAGGAAGCCAATGAAGTTTAGAAAAAAAAAAACGATTAAAGCAACTCATATTGGATAAACCAAAAATTAGTCCGATAGTCGCATTCTGAACTGATTGCAAACGACTAATAGATTTAGAATCAAGTCCGATAATATTAATGACTGCACCAGATACAAATCTATCTCATGCATGTTCATTGTGAATCTCTTGCAAGCCAGACTGGCTTGAGCACCTCCTGCATTAAGCCCATCTGGATAGCATATGGCACTAGGATTCCACACTTCTAAATCCGTACTGCCAGACTAAACACAGAACAGATGGATTCAACCAAAGCTTGAAAACTGCATTCTTCAAAGTTAGGCAAGACACTTGAAAACATTTGCACATGCACTTAACCAGCAATTCACTGGAGCACAGCCTATGGCTAGTGCTGAGGAACTGGATTCCTAGTGCAGTCATCTGGACTGGAACCTAACCCCTGGCTCTGTATTCATAACCTGTGGTAATTCCCCTCTTTCACACAAGATAACAAACTAACAAAAATCTTAGCTGTCAGGGTGCTTATTTAACAGTTATTTTCCTGCTCTGCAAAGGGAATGGGAAAAAGCCTTTCATCCCTAACTTAAACAAAACACTTCAGTCCCTCCAAACTAAATGCAAAGCTTACTGCTCTCTCATTTGTTCCTTTTTTTTCTTTGGCTGTTTCCTGCACGTGTCCTTGAAGGCCACAAAACTACTGCCTAAGTATAAGAACTGGAAGAGGAGAAGACAATTTTGAATTTAGCTCACACCATTTTAGTACCGTAGTAGCTCAAGGTGAGTTACAGTCAGGTACAGGAGATATTTTCCTGTACCCAGAGGGCATACAGTCTAAGTTCATACTTGGGGCAATAGGGGTTAAGTGACTTGCCCGTAATCTCAAGAAGGCGGCTTCCAGGCAAACCCTCAGCTTCCTATATTGACCAACCAAAACTTCTGACCAGGGTTAGGATTTATTTTTGAACACCAGGACTGATGTTCAATCAAACCAAACTATATATTCCTGCAGAGCATGGAGCAGTCTGTAGTAACAAGTTAAAAATACAAGGTAGAACTAGTTCGTAATACTCACAAATTTAGTTCCAAAAATGGCCTTCATCTGAGTGTTACACAGCAAAAGAAAAAAAAAAAACCAAACAAATCTTCATGTTGCTGGAACAAGGAGTTGCTCCTAGAAATCCTTTTCCAAGTGCAGGAGTCTAGCGCTATACAAATGCAGAAAACGTTCCAAATCCTCAGAGGGTGCAGCATCTTATGTCTGCATTATTTTGAATGCAAAGTCTTACCCTTGGCACAATCGGACTTTACCAGTACCATGGAGTGGCACAGGAGGCAAGGCTCACGTCTCACCCATTGGGCTTACTATGCAAAACCTAACAAAGCCATCTTGGCCTTACAAGTGTGCATTAATACCAGCATGTCATGGAAAAGTTAAGTCACACATGCAAAAAAAAAAAAAAAAGGCTATCAACCAACCAGACTCATATCCCTATGATCAAATTCTGAACAGCGCTCAAAAATGAGAGCCCTCATGATCAAAACTAATAGCATGCAAATTTATGCACGCTATTAGTTTTATCATCCTGCAGCATGACTGTGCCTGGGCACGCACCCAAGGAACAAACCTCCCACAATAGTTGTTTGACAAATCCGGGCTGTCACAAAAAAGTCCAGATCTGTCAAACAGGGATGGAGGCCCCTCCCCATCCCACCCTGGACAAAAGGGACTGGAGGTCTGGTGGACCTCAAGACACCCCCCCCAGACAGGGCTCAAGCGCTGGAGGTCCAATGAACCTCCAGCCCCCCCCCCCCCCAAGTACCTCGAAATGACGGAGGAGGGAGTAGCACTTCCTCTGAAATGGCAGTGCCCAACCCAGTGCATCCTGGGATGTGCTGGGCAGGCTTCCCTACCACATTAAGGAAACTCCCTGGTAAAGAAGTTCTGCTCAGCGCATCCCAAGATGCACTGGGCAGGGAAGGGTGCCGATATTTTGGAGGCGGTGCTGGAAGGAGGAGGGAGTGCTAGGGGGGTGTTGGGTTGGGTCCTCTGTCTGAGGTGGGATGGGGAGGCTTGCTACCATGCAGATGCATGCTAGACAGGGCTCTCCATTCCTCCCCTATGCTCTGCAAACCCTAATGCCGGCTCTGTGCTGGCGTAGGGTTGGCCACAGGAGCAGCGCCCTTGTTTGGCGAGCTGCCTGCAGAGTTCTGATCATCAGGCGGGAGCAAACATGGGTGCTAGTGTACGGTGTAATTGTCCTCTAGCGTCCGTGTTTTTGCTTTTGATCATCTGCCGATCAGGGCTTAGCATCAGAGGAGAAGACACTACCTTTTGAAATGTAATCAAAATAATCCTTAATCACCTTCTACATAGCACCTTATTCTGATACATAAGGGATCTATTTGTATCTACAGACGTCTCTATGTAGACAGATACATCTATGATATATACACCTACTTCACAAACAAGAAAACTGTCCTTCAGCAAAATATGAAGATAATTTCAAACACTACACTTTTATAATAAATCTTAATTTATAGTCCCTCCACCATTCCACCCATCAGAGGGCTGGAAAGGAAGTACTTCAGTAACTAATCTTTTCAATGCCTCTCTGAAGCCACCGGAGGGCAGCATACTGTATACTGTCACTGGATCTTTTCCTGTCCTTCACTAATCCGGAGGTCGGCTGCATCACCACCTGTGGCCAACTCAAAGGCTTTTTTTCCTAGTGTCTATAGGAAAAACACTTACTTATTAAGATGTATGAATCTTATCAGGCCCTTTAACCTGCATGGCATGTAGTTACTTTTTTTTAAACACTTTTTATTGTATGAAAATAAAGTGACATCTTGTACAAAAAACCATGGTGAAAAATAAAACTCCAGAATAACCAACTTTCAAAGTTTTACCGAGTATAACAGTCATTTGTATTTTATTTATACTTATATATAAAACTTCTCCCCTGTCCCCTCCCTTACTCCCCCTACCCAAACTGCCAATTTTTAATTGCTCACAATGAACTCAGAAAGGGCCTGTACTCCTATATAGCCCTCTCAAAACACTCAAAATTTGACTCCTAAACTTTGGTGACTAGGATTGAAGATAACCCTCCCAAACACTAAGGAAAATCTTTCAGCGCTTTTGAAGGCCTTTCACTCCTTGAAGTTTCATCAAACAGAGAACGTGAATCTGTTCCTCCACTCCCAATATGAAAGCAGCGAAATCTGTGTCCATATTCTAAGAATGCATTTCAGTGCCGCTACTGTAGCTTTCTGCACTAGCATTCTTGGTCCTTTCCCTGCAACATCCAGATTCCTCTCCCAACCCAGTACCAAACTCCAGGCATGTAGTTACACGTATATACACCATGCCAACAGTACAATAGATTGACAATTTTTTGGATTTTTGATAAACCTAAGAGACTTCCTTCCCTCTCCCCTGGGATCAACATCAGAGTATTCACTCATTTCAAAAGGGGGTAACAAGTCCACCTTAACTACTCAACGCTAGGCTTCTGGCTTTATGTGGCAAACTCTTAAAATGGCTTCCAACCTAGTTTTCTTAATACTCAATTTATCAGAGGCATTTAACACAGTCTCAAAAACTCAGAAATAAAATGTCAACAAAGGGGAGGGGAACTTAAGTAGGGGGGGAGGGGGAGTAAATTGTTTCATTGGTTCTCTATATGGAAATTTCTGTATGAATTTAATCTCACAATGATATATGTTGTTTACTTTTATTGTGACCATATGACTATGCCTCCAATAAAAATGTAGAAACATAAAATATCAACAAAAAAGTGGACCGTGAATTCACCATATTCCCGTAGGGAGGGGATTTTTTTGTCGATGATTATATCAATCGCCAAAAAGGTTTTGCCAATAAATTTTCCTACAACGGGGGTAGAATAGTTACCCAGCGGTGAATTCAGAGTCCACTTTTTTGTTGATAATGTAAAAACTAGGTTGGAATATCACGTCATGGAATGCAATACTCCACTAAGGGCCGGATGCACAAAACCCAACGAGCCAGCAATGTGGTTTTTAAACTGGTTCTAGCTGGCTTAGCGAGCACGGAGCTCAGCGAGACATGCCCAAAAGGGTTTTGCAAGCTACTTTTCTGTAGCGGTAGCCGATAACAAAAATTGTATTGCAAAACTATTATAATGAGCTAATTACTATACAAATCTGCATGCAAAGCGATGCACAGAAGCAGCCCCTACCTTTACCGTGGAAAATTTAATGGGAGGTCTGGAGCTGTCAGTCCTGACAGATCTTGTCGCAAGTACTCCACAGCCACTCCAGGGTCCTCTGCCACTCCTGCAAGAGGAGGACACGCAGAGAGAAAGAAGACGCGCAGGAGCAGCCCCCCCGTTTTCTATTTCTGTTGATGGCTCTCTCATTCTCCCTGTCTCCTCAGCTCGAAACCTTGGGGTCATCTTTGACTCTTCTCTCTCCTTCTCTGCTCATATCCAGCAGATCGCCAAGACCTGTCGTTTCTTTCTTTACAACATCCGTAAAATCCGCCCCTTTCTTTCCGAGCACTCTACCAAAACCCTCATCACCTCTCATTTAGACTACTGCAATCTGCTTTTTGCTGGCCTCCCACTTAGTCACCTCTCCCGTCGGTTCAAAACTCTGCTGCCCGTCTCATCTTCCGCCAGGGTCGCTTTACTCATACTACCCCTCTCCTCAAGACCCTTCATTGGCTCCCTATCCGTTTTCGCATCGTGTTCAAACTTCTTCTACTAACCTATAAATGTACTCACTCTGCTGCTCCCCAGTATCTCTCCACACTCGTCCTTCCCTACACCCCTTCCCGTGCACTCCACTCCATGGATAAATCCTTCTTATCTGTTCCCTTCTCCACTACTGCCAACTCCAGACTTCGCGCCTTCTGTCTCGCTGCACCCTACGCCTGGAATAAACTTCCTGAACCCCTACGTCTTGCCCCATCCTTGGCCACCTTCAAATCTAGACTGAAAGCCCACCTCTTTAACATTGCTTTTGACTCGTAACCACTTGTAACCACTCGCCTCCACCTACCCTCCTCTCTTCCTTCCCGTTCACATTAATTGATTTGATTTGCTTACTTTATTTATTTTTTGTCTATTAGATTGTAAGCTCTTTGAGCAGGGACTGTCTTTTTTCTATGTTTGTGCAGCGCTGCGTATGCCTTGTAGCGCTATAGAAATGCTAAATAGTAGTAGTAGTAGTAGTAGTGTTAGCATCCACCCTTCACCTCATCAACCTCCCAAGAACAAAAAACTATGAGATAACTTTGTTTAAAATTGCTAACCACAGCAGTGAAATGGGATTGGAGGCCCACGGCAGTTTTGGGAAATAAATAAATAAAAAGCTACACCAGCTTTCATACACGTAGTTTCCTTGCATGTATAAAAGCCATATACAAGTGCCGTCTCACTTAGCGATTGGCTGTTCTGCAAATGCTCAGCTGACTGGCTTCCCCCCTATCGAGCAGCTCATTTGTATGCGAGTTACTGTCGGAATCGCTTTGTATTTCTAAATCGGTAATTTTTACCGAGGTGGAAATACCGGGCTGTTCTTTCCAGGGACATTTGTGCATCTAGGTGTAAGACTGATGACCCTGAAGAACTCTCTCTTGTTTGTTTTCAGCACGATACAATGATACAGTTCCAACAGGGCAGCAGATAACAGCAGCGAATTACATTCATCCAAAACGGTTACCGGGCAAGACCAAAATTCCTGCATTTTTGTAATCATTATGGCATGGTCTCAGTGCAGCCATGCTTGGAAGCATTTAATGGATGTCAAGCTCATGGAAGGAAACTGGTTGATGGTGTGCACTTAACAGGTGATACTGCCCTTCTGCTGTAAGGAGTATCATGGTCACGTGTCGCTTTCACTCTATCACAAGCCATGTTTCAGATTCCACAGAAGCCTAACCTGCGACAAGCATTCAACTCCTGCTTCAAGATGGTCCACAGAACAGACTCCCTTAGCTCCGTCCAACCTTTGGATACAGACCCAATATACACCATGACATTTGTAATGCTATCAATATACAGACTGATCTTTAAAACAATTTCAAGCCATAACTCAGGGCCCTCAGGTATTCTTGGCCAACACAATCAAGTGATTTACAACAATTTTTTAATATCATTTCCAAATAAAACTGTTGCTTGACATGTGCTTCATCACAGAAATGCAAATGAGGGGTGACAGATTCTGCATCCCTGGGCCCAGCGCCCCCTCCCCCAGTCCTGAGGGTGGCAGGTTCTGTGTCCCTGTGCCCAGCCCCCAAACAGTCCAATGCTGGTGCTGAAAAGGTCCTGTATGCCCAAGCCTTAGGGGCGAGGATGGGGAAGAAGATCAGAGTTTTTCATCAACTCTCTCGTTGAGAAGTTATCTATCGCTGGCTTTCACATGGCGATCAGTGGCCATATGGGGGGGGGAGGAGGAGTATGGATTGTTATGAGATAGATGAGAGAGGGATCTGGGAATCCCCCTGCAGAATTGGAAATTTACTTTTAGCTCTTAAAAAAGCACATCAAAGATGGTGCTGACGTCTATGTTACAGGAGACACATTTTCAATTCTTGCACAGCGCTTACATTTCACAGCTGCAACTCTTTCGTGCAGGGCTTCTGCCCACTGCTTTAAATGTTCTGCAGAGGATAATTCATTCTTTCACTCTTCTTGGAGCTGCTGATGTGTTCAGATTTTTTTGGACTGCACTCAACCATTATTTGAGAGATACCCTCCACACGTCGATTGCTTTAGTTCCCCAGGTCTATTTGTTGCAAGCGGTAGATGTCGAGGACCTGGGAGGGAAAAGGAAAATTATTTTATTTTGAAAATTGAGGTTGGTGGCTATTAAATGTATATTACAGATGGGTATCTGCAGAAGCTCCGTCATTTTGCAGTTGGAAGAATCAGGTGCATGCTCTGGCCTTGTGGGAGGCTTGACATGCTTTTGCCTCCCTTAAACACACACATTTGGGATGTTTAAATTAGTACATTGTCATCATTGGGTTGTGGTTTCCTGTTAAATTATTATTAGCATTTGTATAGCGCTACCAGACGCACGCAGCGCTGAACACCTGACACAGAAAGACAGTCCCTGCTCCATAGAGCTTACAATCTAAAAAAAATACAGACAAACAAGACAATTAAGGGTGAGGGAAGTACTGGATGAGAAGGAACAAGGGGAGGGCAATTGAGTAGAGGCTAGGAGCCAAAAGCAGTGGTGAAAAAGTGGGTTTTCAGCACAGATTTGAAGACAGGTAAAAAGATGGAGCAAGACGTACAGGCTCAGGAAGTCTATACAAGGCATAAGGTGCCGCGAGGGAAAAGGAATGTAGCCTGGAGTTAGCAGTGGAGGAGAAGGGGGACGACAAGAGAGATTTGTCCAGTGAGCGGAGTTCACGGGGAAGAATGAAATAAATAGACTACACTCATAAGGGATCAGGAGAGGCAACATGTGAGGTGGGGGTGGGGTGTCCTGGGGAGGGGGAGATAAGGATGTTGTAGCTGGGGTTCCCCCCCCCCCCCAATGAGTTCTGTCAGGAGACTAGAAGAAACCTGGAGTGGAGGAGTAGCTTAATGGTTAGTGCAGCGGGCTTTGATTGTTGATTTTAAACTCTGCCCTGCATTCTTATAGACAGTTTTTGTTTTATTTGTAGGCACCTATGTGTCTTTGCTTCGGTTCTCTGGACTGTAGGAATTGTGTCTACTACTGTATGATCATCATCAACATTATCTCCTATTAGGCTGGAGGAGGGTTGGGAGGTTTTGGGGGGAGGGAGGGGGAAGGGCTTAGGCATCAAATAGCAAAAGATGGATGACAGAATGTCTCCTGTACTTTTGTCTGTAACACTGCACTTGGCATTGACTCTATTATCCTCTCAGTACCCTTCTCCACCACCGCCAACTCCAGGCTCCACCCTTTCTGCCTCGCCTCACCCCATGCTTGGAACAAACTCCCTGAGCCCATACTCCAGGCCCCCTCCCTGCCCATCTTCAAATCCTTGCTCAAAGCCCACCTCTTCAATGTCACCTTTGGCACCTAACCACTATACCTCTATTCAGGAAATCTAGTCTGCCCCAACTTGACATTTCGTCCTTTAGATTGTAAGCTCCTTCGAGCAGGGACTGTCCTTCTTTGTTAAACTGTACAGCGCTGCGTAACCCTAGTAGCGCTCTAGAAATGTTAAGTAGTAGTTTTGCGCTTTTACATTGTAACTTGTTACGGTATTTATTTAAATACATTTATATCCCACATTTTCCCACCAATTGCAGGCTCAATGTGGCTTACACAATCTGTAGAAAAGGCTACAGTGCATGAGGAACAATTACACAGTTTAAAAGTAAGATAGTAAACACAACATTTGAAACAACAATATGTAAAGACCTTGTCACCAATTAAAAAAATTGTTAAAAAGTAAAAGTTCTGGATGCCCCTGTGTCATACCTGAAAAGTTTTTATTTATAACAGTCCCGGTGGAAATCGTTCTGAGCAGAGAGGAAGAGCATTTTGTTCACTTCACTGATGGGGATGTCTTTCAGTGCAGGCAGCATTTCTTCTGAAGACGGCTTGCTCTGCTGAGGTTTTGCATAACTGTCTGCAGAAAACACACCAGAAAAAACATGCTTTATCGCTGAATATATTCATAGCTGCTGCCCTCCCAGTGCTTGTGCCTGCTATAATATAGAAAACCCCTTAAAGTGGTTTATTCAGTAGCACTAAAGTGAAGTGCCAGAAATCAGTCTTTCTTAAAGCATCGCTACCAAACGTTCTAGTAACAACCAAAACTACGCTAGGATGTAAACAGGTTTTGCACAGCTAGAGCACAGCGGTCATGGATTAGGGGTGACAGAGTCCCAGTCACTGTCCAGTGGTGACATCTGGTAGTCGGACTTAAAGCTCATGATTGCTGCTTCCACAGGGATCCCCAACTCAGGGATAAACATAAAGGAATCCTGTTCAGAAGGACTGGATCCTAAGCAGTGGTGTACCAAGGGGGGGGGGGGGGGGGGGCTGTCCGCCCCGGGTGCACGCCGCTGGGGGGGTGCTGCGCGTGCCTGTCCTTCGTTCCATGCTCCCTCTGCCCCAGAACAGGTTACTTCCTGTTCCGGGGCAGAGGGAGCATGGAACGAAAGACAGACGTGTGCGGCACCCCCCCCCCCCCCGGCGGCGTGCACCTGGGGGGGGGCGGGGCACATCAGCGATCCGTCCCGGGTGTCAGCCCCCCTAGGAACGTCACTGATCCTAAGGAACTCAGCTGAGATTGGGTGGCAGAGCCGGTGACGGGAGACGGGGATGGTGCTGGGCAGACTTATTTGGTCTGTGCCAGAGCCGGTGGTGGGAGGCGGGACTGGTGGTTGGGAGGCGGGGATAGTGCTGGGCAGACTTATACGGTCTGTGCCAGAGCCGGTGGTGGGAGGCGGGGCTGGTGGTTGGGAGGCGGGGATAGTGCTGGGCAGACTTATACGGTCTGTGCCAGAGCCGGTGGTGGGAGGCGGGGCAGACTTATACGGTCTGTGCCAGAGCCGGTGGTGGGAGGCAGGACTGGTGGTTGGGAGGCGGGGATAGTGCTGGGCAGACTTATACGGTCTGTGCCCAGAAAAGGACAGGTGCAAATCAAGGTAAGGTATACACAAAAAGTAGCAAATATGAGTTTATCTTGTTGGGCAGACTGGATGGACCGTGCAGGTCTTTTTCTGCCGTCATCTACTATGTTACTACCAAAAGTTCTAGCAACAACCAAAACTACGCTAGGATGTAAACAGGTTTTGCACAGCTAGAGCACAGCGGTCATGGATTAGGGGTGATGGAGTCCCAGTCACTGTCCAGTGCTGACATCTGGTAGTCGGACTTAAAGCTCATGATTGCTGGTTCCACAGGGATCCCCAACTCAGGGTCATTGCTTCAATGACTGCAATAAAGCTGGGAGTGGATAATAGATAAAGAAACAAGAAAAGGGTGGTTGGTAATGAAGGGTCATAGTACACAAAGCTAGTGTTAGACATGCAGGGAACCAGGTTAAAAATCTAAGGACTCTAAGAAGCTCCCTCCCCCCCCAGGATCTCTTGCAGGCTACACCTTCTCTAGATTCAGGCAGGCTTGTGGTCCCCTTTGACATGGGTGCCCAGGGTATTTGTCCCGTTTGCCATCTGCTAATGCCAGTCCTGCTTCCAGCTGAGCCGAAGTACAAACTGAAGGAAACTTCTAGCACCTCCCCCAGCCCCTAAATAACCCCCAAGGTATGTTATGTGGTTAAATCTCTTTTTATTAAACTTGAGGGCAAAACGTACAAATCAATGGAACAATGTCCTAATAAATAAAAATAAAAATTTCCAATTCTTCCTAGAAGGGAAAGGGTTTGTGTTTTCTTGTCCTTCAGTGGGTTATATCCTATATAATAATACACACCTCCAACGTTCTAACCTGCCTGGGAACGTGGCTCCCTAGGAGATGGTCTGCTAGGCAGGCTAGAACGCACTGACGTCAGAGACGTCAGTGACAGCTGATTCCAAGGCAAGGGGAGGAGTAGGGAAACACCCCTGCCTGGGAATCAGCTGTCAGTGCGCCGCTCCCTGCCACTTCAGAGCAAGTGCAGGGAAAGGGGCAACACAGACCCCCCCCTCGCCATATCACCAAACCACCACCCCCACCCGACGAACATCAACAACCCCGCCAGGCAGGGGGAGGAGTATTCCTCTCCCTGCCTACGAAACAGCTCTCAGTGCCCCCCCTAGGCGCAACACCCAAACCCCCCCCTGCCTCGGCGAATCACCCAAGCCCCTCCCCCCCGGCGCATCACCCAAGCCCATACCCCCCCCCCCCGCCTCGGCCACACCAACCCCCTCGCCACCCGCAGCCGCCAACACTAACACTGTCCAGCCACTGCTGCTTCTCCTGTTGAGCAGCAGCGGCCTGGACAAAAAGAAAAAAAAAAAACATTTCAAACCTCAAACAGTGCTCCGTAGACGGCCAGCTGGCATTGGCTGTCATCTCTGCAGCTGCTCCTCCTCTCCCCTCACGTCACTGCCCCTGGAGGAAGACCCCGGAGGAGCGCAGCGAAGTCACGGTGGGGGAGGGGGGGGGAGGAGGAGCGGCTGCAGAGACGACAGCCAATGCCAGCTGGCTGTCTACGGAGCACTGTTTGAGGTCTGAAATGTTTTTTTTGCTTTTTTCTTTTTGTCCAGGCCGTTGCTGCTCAACAGAAGCAGCAGCAGCGGCTGGACAGTGTTAGTATTGGCGGCTGCGGGTGGCGAGGGGGTTTATATGCCTGAGGGGGGGGGGGTAGGGGCTTGGGTGATGCGCCGAGGGGGGGGGGGAGAAGCTCTGGAACTCAAGAGGGAGGGAGGTGGGATTACCTTGCTAGCGCCCGTTTCATCTGTTTCGGAAACTGGCCTTTTTTACTAGTATCATCATATTAGGATAATTTAGTACAGGTCTTACACTTTTCATTTATTAGAGTTAATCCCAAAATATTCTTTCTTCCAGAATTTCCTTATTGTCAGACTCCCCATGTAGTGGGCTAATAAGCACAGTTCATATTGCCTTAGTTGTTTGAAGTATTTTGAAGTACTTTTATTATGTTCTTTGTTAAATTCTGTGCTGTATTTTCCACAAAGACTTTCTTTGTAATTGTTCAGAAAAAAATATATATTTCACTTCATATATATCAATAAAAAAACAGCAAAGTAACCGAGTACAATGTCTCTTATTAGCTCTGCTTCCCACCCACCTAAACCTTCACCCTCTCATATGGTCTAACAATTTGAAAGGACAACAAACAGAAGAAGCACAACCTTCACAAATGATGAACAATATATTAGGTTTACCAGTGGACCTGATCCTGCTTGAGAATAATCCCCCCCCCCCCCCATTTCTAACCCACATCCCTTCCCCTTAAAAAAAAAAAAAAGACAGAAAATCCTTCTGCAGTACATAAGTTACAATTCAGTCAGAAAAGGGGGGAGCAGCAGGAAGATGGCTCAGGTACAAGGATATGTTGGAAGTGTATAAAGTCCCTGCTGCTCCATTTCCCCTCAACCGACCATCGTCACAATTTCAAATAGCCGGAAAAAGCTTGCACTCTTATAACTCCCTCCAATATGCAGAATGAACTTTAAAAGCTCCCCTCTGACCCCATCATCCCAATCCCAACTGCAGTTAACTCCTAAGAAACATATCCAAAGTAACTGTCTAGAGGGTCCACCAAGAACATTTATCATGGAGCTTCTTGCTCTCAGTGTGAGGGAAGAAAGAAAAGGATCCCGGACCATCAGCAATCTTTACGTTTACATATACCCCTCACTCCCCGAAATTCCAGCACATATAAACCCCTAAGGCATGCTATATAATAATTCTCACCTCCAACAGGATGTGCTTGGGACCGTGCCTGCCGGAAGTGGTCTGCTAGGCAGGCACGCACTGACCTCAGTGACATCAGTGACAGACAATTTGGCAAAGCAAAACAATCTGAGTGCTGGCCATTAGGACACAGGGTTGATAGGAGAGTTTTAAAAGACTGAAGGAACCGAAAGTGTTAAATGGGGGGAGGGGGGAGTTCTGAACGACTGAAAGACATGCAAATTTGGGACAGGAAAACAATCTCAATGCTAGCCATTAGCACACAGGGTACATAGGACAGTTTTAAAAGACTGAAGGAACCAAAAGTGTTCGGGGGGGGGGGGGGCAAGTTCTGAATGAATGAAAGAAATGAAAATTTACGAGAGGAACACAATCTGAATGCTGGGCATTTGTACACAGGGTAGATAGGACACTTTTTAAAAAAAATGAAGGACGTGAAAGTATTACATCTTGGGGGAGGGGTGAGGAGGAAAGCGGTGGGGTATCCGGATACTGGGCATTAGGGTCACGGGGGTACATAGCCTTTTGAAAGCCTTAAGGAACCCAAAGTGTGGGAAGGAGGAGGAAAAGGAGGGGAGGGAACGGGGTGAGGGGCATTAGGAACAGGGGAGGGGGCCCTGTCACACACTCTCATTCTCACACACACACTGTCATACAGACAGTCTCACTCTGTCATACACCCGCACATTCACTCTGGCTCTCTCAAACATACACACTCCCAGGAAAACCTTGCTAGCGCCCGTTTTATTCGTTCCAGAAACGGGCCTTCTTTACTAGTGTTAATATAAAGTGCACACTTTTAATCCCAAGAAAGCACAAAAACCCCCAGACAAATATAATATATTACAAAACAAACTTACAAAAAGGAATTCTAGAAATAAAGCTATGTGTAGTAGCACTACAGACATGATAAGCAGTAAAAGCATGATCGATGCCAGTGGATATTCTGAGCAATGAACAGAAAGAAGCTGGCTATAGGCTTCACATTCATGGATAAAATATCAAGTCCCCAAATCACTTAATGTATGGTCAGGCAGAAGCAGCCTCCTGGCTACAAAATGAGTCCAAACGGACTACAGAGACATTCTGACATCATCGTCTACTGCAAGTGTTCCCAATTTTTTTTCAGTTTACAGCACCCTTAATGTTTGAGCAATTTTTCGTTGCACCCCCCCCCCTCGGCCACATGGGTCTCTGCACTCCCCCCCCCCCCCCCCCGCCACATAGATCTCCCTTTCCCTGCAGCCCCCTCTTCCCAGAAAGTCCAGCACACCTTTCCTTGTAGCCTCTCTTCTCCCATAAATCCAGCATCACTCGCTACCTTCCTTCCTGCAGGTCCAGGATCACTGCCGCCACAGCAGTGCTTCCAGCTTACATTTTCAGTCCGTCTGCGATACACACAGGCACGCACTCCGAGGCCTTCTTAGTCTGCTGCTTCCGGCCCTCTCTGATGCAACTTTATTTATTTATTTATTTATTTGCTGCATTTGTATCCCACATTTTCCCACCTATTTGCAGGCTCAATGTGGCTTACATTACCGTATTTTTCGGACTATAAGACGCACTTTTTTCCCCCAAAATTTGGGAGGAAAATGGGGGATGCGTCTTATAGTCCGAAGGTAGCGTTTTTGGACCGCCGTCCCGTACTTATGCGATGCCGTGTTCCGTGGTGGTCTAGTGACGTCGGGGCAGGAAAGAGCCCCCTCTTTCCTGCCCATCGCACTGCTCTCCGTGCTCCTTACTGCTTCCTGACGGTCTCAGCGATATTTTGGCCATTAGGACACAGGGTTGATATCTCGCCGAGACCGTCAGGAAGCAGTGAGGAGCACGGAGAGCAGTGCGATGGGCAGGAAAGAGGGGGCTCTTTCCTGCCCCGACGTCACTAGACCACCACGGAACACGGCATCGTGTAAGTACAGGACGGCGGTCCAAAACTCGGACAACACGCACCGGAGCACCTAGGTTTTAGAGGAGAGAAAAAGGAAAAATTTTTTTTTCCTATTTCCCTCCTCTAAAACCTAGGTGCGTCTTATGGTCCGGTGCGTCTTATAGTCCGAAAAATACGGTATATAGCAATGGCATCACCATTAACAGAGTAAGAGGTTCAGCATATTCTTACAGTTAATGTACAAGAATAACAGGTAGGTAGGGTAAATAAAATGATAATACATAACATACAAGTGAGAGTAGGAAAAAAATGTAATGTTCAATAATGATAATATGATAAAATAATCAAATCAGAAGGGATCAATATTGGTTGGTTCTGGTATAGATTAGGAAACAAGTCATTAAGGAGGATTCTTTTTGTAAGTCTCTTTGAACAGGTACGTCTTCGGTAACTTCCGGAAGGTTGTCAAGTCGTGCGTAGTTTTTATAGTATTCGGTAGTTTATTTCATAATTGTGTGCAGCGGTAGGCGAAGCTAGATGCATGTATTGATTTGTATTTAAGACCTCTGCAATTGGAGTAGTGGAGGTTTAGGAAAGTACGTGATGAACTTTTGGTATTTCGTGTTGGTAAGTCAATTAGGTCTGACATATATGATGGGGCCTCTCCATGAATGATTTTATGAGTTAAGGTGCAGATTTTGAATGCAATTCGATCTTTTAATGGGAGCCAATGTAATTTTTCTCTAAGAGGTTTGGCGCTTTCATATTTCGTCTTTCCAAATATGAGTCTGGCTGCGGTGTTCTGGGCAGTCTGGAGTTTCTTAATGGTTTGCACTTTGCATCCTGCGTAAATGGAATTGCAGTAATCCAGATGGCTCAGTACCAATGATTGCACCAGCTTGTGGAATATCTCCCTTGGGAAAAAAGGTTTCACTCTTTTAAGCTTCCACATTGCATAAAACATTTTCTTTGTAACATTCCTGTTGCGAGGGCTGGACGCGGCAGAAGGAAGGCCCCGCAGTGCCTGTGTGAATTGCGGACGGCCCGAAAACGTAAGCTGCAAGAACTGCAGCGGGGGAACAAACAGGCAGCGGCAGATTCTGGACCTGCGGGATTCTGGACCTATGCGGGAGGGGAAAGTAGCGAGTGATGCTGGATTGTAGGTGGCGGGAGGGAGGTCAAGATTTGCCGCGGCATCCCTGAGAGTTTGCTGCAGCGCACCAGAGTGCTGCAGTGCACAGTTTGGGAAATGTTGATCTACTGTTTATATAAAGTGGATATTCGAAACCCTTTTGGCTCTGTACATATACTGTGCAGTTCTAGATTCATCAACCCGGGCTACACAGGGGTATCTTTAAAAAGTGTGTTGTGTGTGGGGGAGGGGGGTTAAGACAGGAAAAATACAGGATTCTATGCAATTTTTTTTCCAGACCCAAGCAAAGAAGGGGTGTATCCCAGATGCACCTCACATGCAACAGTCAGTTCCAGACAACTGGATGTAAAGGAGAAGTCCTTAGGATACAAGGCAAGGTGCCCCTATTCCCAGGGTTTGTGCTACAACAGAAAATCCTTCTTCACCTTTTTTAATGGATATATCAGATCTGGTAGGGAGAATTCACCAGAGAGGACCTACTGGATCTTCTCGTGCGCTAGCGATCACAAGAGAATATGTGTGGTTTTCTAGTGCCCATAGCTCATATTCCTGCAAGTACCAGACCATCGCACAAGTGAGAAGGTGGCTTTCCAACAGCACATTGGGAAGATGCATATTTTACATATCAGCACCAGGCACAAGATTGGGGGATGACAAAAACACTGAGTGGCTGAAAGGACTCAAGACAGACCATGCTGGGAACAGAAGGGCAATGAAGGAGAGAATTGAAGAAAAAAACAAAAAGTAAATGTCTCCACAATAAGGGGTTAAAAGAGAGCAATGCAAAGAAACAAAGATGTTGAAAGTGGTTTTCTTATACTGTTTTAACCTTGTCTGCTTAGCCCAGAATGCACTTCCTTCGGTGATCAGCAGTAACATCTACAGGTCCCAAAGGCAAACCTATTAGCTGAACGCTAACCAGTCCCACTGCACCTGAAGTGCTTAAAAACCACCCACATTTCAGTCACAATTTGAGAGGATCCGGTGAAGCTAAATAAAGATAGTTGCCTTTCTGACCCAGCAAAATCCCTAGAATGGCATTAATCAATTTATAACTCAACCAACTCTAATCTGAACATGCAATAATGCCCTTTACATTGCAAAACTTCCCCCTTTTTAAGAGCATTTCCTGGCACCTCGCAGTACACGTTAATGGATTCTAGCAGGATGAGGTCTGTCCTCTGATGATCTGACTCCTCACGGTCCACAGTTTCTGAAGTGGAGTGGAGGAGTGGCCTAGTGGTTAGGGTGGTGGACTTTGGTCCTGAGGAACTGAGTTCGATTCCCACTTCAGGCACAGGCAGCTCCTTGTGACTCTGGGCAAGTCACTTAACCCTCCATTGCCCCCTGTAAGCCGCATTGAGCCTGCCATAAGTGGGAAAGCGCAGGGTACAAATGTAACAAAAATAAAATAGAAACTATTGGACATTCTACATGGAATGTTGCTACTATTGGAGATTCTACATGGAATGTTGCTATTCCACTAGCAACATTCCATGTAGAAGGCTGCGCAGGCTTCTGTTTCTGCGAGTCTGACGTCCTGCACATACAGACTCATAGAAGCAGAAGCCTGCGCGGCCACATTGGTGACCTGCAAGGGCCGACTTCTATATGGGATGTTGCTAGTGGAATAGCAACATTCCATGTAGAATCTCCAATAGTAGCAACAGTGGAGGAGTGGCCTAGTGGTTAGGGTGGTGGACTTTGGTCCTTGGGAACTGAGTTCGATTCCCACTTCAGGCACAGGCAGCTCCTTGTGACTCTGGGCAAGTCACTTAACCCTCCATTGCCCCCTGTAAGCCGCATTGAGCCTGCCATAAGTGGGAAAGCGCAGGGTACAAATGTAACAAAAATAAAATAGAAACTATTGGACATTCTACATGGAATGTTGCTACTATTGGAGATTCTACATGGAATGTTGCTATTCCACTAGCAACATTCCATGTAGAAGGCTGCGCAGGCTTCTGTTTCTGCGAGTCTGACGTCCTGCACATACAGACTCATAGAAGCAGAAGCCTGCGCGGCCACATTGGTGACCTGCAAGGGCCGACTTCTATATGGGATGTTGCTAGTGGAATAGCAACATTCCATGTAGAATCTCCAATAGTAGCAACAGTGGAGGAGTGGCCTAGTGGTTAGGGTGGTGGACTTTGGTCCTTGGGAACTGAGTTCGATTCCCACTTCAGGCACAGGCAGCTCCTTGTGACTCTGGGCAAGTCACTTAACCCTCCATTGCCCCATGTAAGCTGCATTGAGCCTGCCATGAGTGGGAAAGCGCAGCGTACAAATGTAACAAAAATAAAATAGATACTATTGGACATTCTACATGGAATGTTGCTAGCAACATTCCATGTAGAAGGCTGCGCAGGCTTCTGTTTCTGTGAGTCTGACGTCCTGCACGTACGTGCAGGACGTCAGACTCACAGAAGCAGAAGCCTGCGCGGCCACATTGGTGGAATAGCAACATTCCATGTAGAATCTCAAATAGTAGCAACAGTGGAGGAGTGGCCTAGTGGTTAGGGTGGTGGACTTTGGTCCTGGGGAACTGAGGAACTGAGTTCAATTCCCACTTCAGGCACAGGCAGCTCCTTGTGACTCTGGGCAAGTCACTTAACCCTCCATTGCCTGCCGCATTGAGCCTGCCATGAGTGGGAAAGCGCGGGGTACAAACGTAACAAAAAAAAAAAAAGGAGGGCTCACCTACCTGTAATAGTGTCTGTGGAGTCCAGTGGAGCTGTGCTCATCATATTTATACCAAACAGCATGATGTAAGCCAAGCCCAGAGTAAGCAACAGGTATACAGGCACCGCAAGTGCCCAGTACCTACAAAAGAAAGGCCGTATTTAGTGCCGTAGCAGGACACACAGTAAAGACCTAGCAGAAAAGGGCTTCTACTTAAAGAGCAAGTCACTTACTGTCAAGCCAAACAAATGCACTACCCAAATAATTACTTTTTAGACAGCGCTGCGTACGTCTAGTAGCGCTATAGAAATGATAAGTAGTAGTAGTAGATGGACTCTTATCATCTTAACTTGAAGAGGGCTCCCTGCGGCAAAGCAGCTATGGCGCACCGTGTCTGTGGGGGGAAACTGGGTGGTCTGCCAGTATCACTGTTCTGTTGCTGGTACCACCTGCAGCTGCAAGGAGAGTCTTCCATGGCCAGACAGCTCAGTTCACTATCAGCGTATTCACCTGGCCAGGCAATAAGCCATTATGAATTTGCAGAAGGGGGCTTTTTCCTTAAAATCAGACATAACCAACCATTCAAGCCTGCTTTGTTGTGCATCCCTCCTAGGAGGAAATTTTACAATTTTGTAACAGTTTCACCTGGGCCACAAAACACAGTTCACCCTAGACCCTAGGATTGGCTAGGAGGTGGTACTATTGAGCAAGGCAAAGACTCCCTCCACATTGGGACTACGAACGCTGCCTCCACAGTATCCCCTGCCTTAGCTGGTCCACATATCAAACCCAAATCTGCTGCGTGGCAGTGCACAACATTTACCACAGAGCTGGACCCCACTCTTACCATATTTTTATTGCTTTTACAAACTTAAAAACATCCACTTGTATCCCCCCCCTCCCCTGAGACAAGCCATTCATATACAAGCAACAGAGCAAGACAAACAGAACAGTTTAAATAAAAAAATATAATGGGATGCATATTTGTGACCCATGCATTACGGTCTAAAACAAAATAAAATTCTTCCAGCACTGGCTTTTCCCTTTTCCACAACAGAAATGAACCTCATTCCCATGCTTTGATCCTGTCAAATTGAGTTTGATTCCCACTGCAGCTCCCTTGTGACTCTGGGCAAGTCACTTAACCCTCCACTGTCCCATTTACAAAAAGAAATACCTGTATATAATATGTATACCGCTGTGATTGTAACCAGAGAAAGGCGGTATATGCAGTCCCATCCCCTATCCTATCCCTACCAGGTCAGGTCAAGGGTCCATCAAGCCCATTATCCTGATCAGGGCTGTGGACTTGGTACACCAAACCTTCAACTCCTACTGATAATAGGGTTTAAATTTGTTTGTTCAGTATCCAAAGTACTGGTAAATACAACTTTAGATCCTGGACAAAGATATAAAAATGAAGTTATCATCATCCTATATGATAAAACTCACCCTCAACGTTCTGAGGACACTGACGTCACTGTCAGGTCCTCTGGGCACTTCCTTCCGGTTCGAAGCCTTCGTGGTGGTGAAGCAACCGAAAACACAGTGTTGCGGCCCCGCCCTCGCGTCAAACGTGATGATGTCGAAAGGCGGAGCAATGTCAGCAGATTGAAGGTGGCGTGCCGAGGTCCGCAACAATGGCGGACGAGCGCCGACGGTGTGAGTAGGGAGGGAGGTCCGGAAGGAAACCGTGCTAGCGCCCGTTTCATTGCCGCAAGAAACGGGCATGTTTTACTAGTATATTATAATATTGTAAGTTTTTATTTTGAAGCTGAGTCGGAGTTGGTACATTTTTACTAGTTCCACCTCCACAGCCTTGATTCTGTTTCCAACAACCCCTAAGTACCTGGCAGAGTCCCAAAAAGTGGAAGATTCCATGCTGCTTAATCTCAGGGATAAGCAGTGGTTTTCCCAGGTCTACTATTCATGGACATTTCCTCCAGATTGTTGTTTTTATGAATTGTGTATATTAGCTTGTGATCTGCTTTGCACAATCTGGAAGGCTGAAAAGGCAGAATATAAAGTTTTAAACTGGAAAGCCTCCTATTTTTATAATTTTGTTGCTGTGCCCTTTCTATTTTATTCTTTACTCTCAGCATCACTATTCAGCATTTGTTCCTGAGGAAGCCTTTTGTCGGGGTGAAACGGTGGCCCCCCGTTGAACGCAAAAGTGACAGTGCTGGATTAAGAAAACGAAAATTAAGCTAAGTGCAGTTCTTTGATGATGCGTTAATTTTTTATTGCTGAGAGAAGTAGTCAGCAATTTTGCTAATTGAAGTAAATTTTGGTCAATCTTTAAAAGCATAAAAAAATTTAATTAAAAAAACGTCTTTGGAGTTTTTATAGCCCAGTGATAGAAATCAAGCGCTATTTACATGTATGTCCATACCATGTAATAGAGTTCAAAACCATCGGCAATTTGCCTTTGGTTTCTGAGGGCTTTTCTCCAAATGATGATTCAAAGCACCGCTTCTTTGAATGATATTAGCTAGTTTGTTCTTCACATTATCCAGTGTTTTTAAATATTCTTTTTTTATTTTATATCATGTTGTATTTGTAAAGTATGCAAATTGCAAGTGCATTCTGTTTCTTTTCATGTAATTATTTGCATTTATTATTGTTTTTATAAATATTGTTTTTGTATTGTTTTATTTGTAGACTCCTGATGTAGGCCTTTTGGCCGAAACACAATGTTGTGTCGCGTCGATATACTGTTTAATAAAGTTTAGTTCATTTTCACTGAGATCCAGTCTCTGGGATTCCTGGTTTTTTACCCACTTCTCTGTTATTTTGTATTTATCCGTGGGACTTCTTTGAGTTCTCCACGTTTGTGGATTCTCTATTCCTTAGTATCAGATTACCTTTTATTAACTCTAGCATATACTGCAGTTTGTTTGCTCTTTGGATTAAAATCTCAGCCAAGTATTTTATTTTTCATTATGACACATTTCCACCCCGCATTTTCCCAAGAAAGCTTAGGTTCAATGCGGCTTATGTAACAAATGAAGAAGCATTACAAGACAATTAATATTTATTTATTTATTTATACCATTTGTATCCCACATTTTCCCACCTTTTTGCGGGTTCAGTGTGGCTTACAATACGAGTTAAATGATGGAAATACAATTTGTTACAGATTGGTTATGGATTACATTGTGCAGAGTTATGCGAGACAATCGAGGTGTCGTTAAGGAATGTAACAATGGAACACAAACATTGAAACGTTGGAAGGAGACAATGGGAGCTTAAAGGGCGATCATCTATATATATAAAAGGCACTTTGAAGCCTCAAGCCGGAAACTTGAGGCGCCCGAGATATCCGGTTTGGCCTGCAGGCTCCAGTCACTGTAGCTCCGCCCTCGCGTCAAAACGCGATGATGTTGAGGGCGGGGCGGCCCTCGCGTCAAAACGCGATGACGTTGAGGGCGGGGTGGCCCTCGCAACCACGTCACTGAGGGACGAAGAGGTGTGCAACTCGGAACGGAGGGGGTGTATGCAACTCGGGAGGGAGGACGGGGGGGGGGGGGGGGGGATTACCCTGCTAGCGCCCGTTTCATTTTTGCCAGAAACGGGCATTTCTTACTAGTAAGGCATAAAGACATATGGAGGCTCATTTTCAAAGCACTTAGCCTCCCAAAGTTCCATAGAAACCTATGGAACTTAGCCTCCCAAAGTGCTTTGAAAATATGCCTCATGGTATACATATTTCTGTGAGAAAAGGTATGAGTGATGTGAGATTACGGGGGATGAGAGTTCAGAAGTGGATGTATGATGCATTAATGAACAGTAAGTGTGGACTTTATGAATACAAGAATACAACTATTAAAAAAATTATTTTCATACTAGCTGAACACAGATCTAAAGAAGTGGGGCTTTAAGTAAACATATAATCAACTGAGTGTCTGATATACTTGGATAATGAGTTCCAGAGTTTGGTACTTTGCTAAGAAAAATTAGCATTATGGATAGTTTTGTAGGTTAAGTTTTTATAACTTGGGAAATGTAATACGAGATATTCTCTAGATGAAGAGGTGGCTTTTCGTGGTGATAACTTAATGAGATCTATCATATAAGATGGTACGATATCATAAAGAATCTGATGAACAAGAACACAAAGATTCTTAAGGAGATGCTTTAACGTAACGCGACGATCTATATATAAGGCGGGCAGCCGTGTTTTGTGCAATTTGTAATTTTCTTAGGAGACTCCGCTTAATACCTGCATAAATTGAACTGCAATAGTCAAATTTAGTTCAGGCGAAAGACTGATCTTAAAAAGAATGGGCTTAATCTTTTAAGTTTCCACAATGAATATAAAGACATTCGAGATTACTTTGGAAATTTGGCAAGCAAAAGAAAGAAACTTTAATTTCTATTGAACTTGCAACCCTTGGTTTTCAAGACCAGTGCTCTAATCGCTAAGTTATATTTGTCAATATTTTTGTTTCCACACCCTTTGTTTGTACAGTTCACCTCCCTTTAGCTCTGGGAGGGGAAATTAAATTAACTGAGCACTGACATGCCAGAAAAGAAAGAACAAAAACATTTAAATACCTCACAGTCACAGGTAATGCAAATTAAGAAGCCAAAACAAGATGTCACAGGTAAAAGGATTAAAGAGTACATTCAGAAATAGCATTCGAAAATATTGAGCCTCCTAAGGGGAGGTGAAGGCAACAACAGTAACAATTAGAAGTGACCAGGGAGAAGCCTGGAGGACTCCTAGCTGCAAAGAAAAAGCTGGCAATCAACTGGGATCTTTGGTACCATAAACAGAAAGTAACCTGAGCAGACTAGGAGGGTCTCAGGGTTCTCATCTGCTCTCAGATTCTGTGTTTTGACTCTTGAGGCAGCTCTCCTGCTGAACTTCTGTCTGAGTGGCACCTGTATGCAAGTTTTGACCGGAGCACCAAAGCAATGGTCCTGATTTATTTAGATTCATAATGGTGAGTGGCCAAGCACGAGAAGCTTTCACCAAGCTCAAATACCAGATGTCCTCAGGAATCAAACTAAAATCTGAATAGAAGGGCAATAAGGACTGCAGTGGCGTTCCTAGGGGCGCTGACACCCGGGGCGGATCGCCGACGCACCCCCCCCCATGCAGCGCGACCCCTCCACCCCGGCGAAAGAACCCCCTCCCCCCAGGGTGCACGCCGCTGGGGGGGGGGTGCGCCGGTCAGCGTCGTTCGTTTCCGTGCTCCCTCTGCCCCGGAACAGGTTACTTCCTGTCCCGGGGCAGAGGGAGCACGGAAACGAACGACACTGACCGGCACGCGGCACCCCCCCCAGCGGCGTGCACCCGGGGCGGACCGCCCCTCCTTGGTACGTCACTGAAGGACTGTAATTTTGCTTCTTACACTTACTTTTGAGGCCAATATGTAAGCCCTAAGGAGAACAGCCAGAGCTCAGGGACGTAGGCCCATATGAGGTAAAGAACTGCAAGAAAGGGAGAAAGAAAATCACGCATCAGTTACACCCATATGCATTCACCTAGTAAAATCCATGTCAGGTCTGACCTAACAAACAGGCTTGGCCATTGATTCCCAAACCTAGTCCTGGAGGTACCCCAGCCAGCCAGGTTTTCAGGATATCCACAATGAATATTCATGAGACAGATGTGCACGCAGTGGAGGTGGATGATGTATCTGGGGAGTGTCTGGGGTCGTGTGAGATGACTGGCTGGAATAAGTTTTATTCTAGACATTTAGAGAGTAATAATGAAAACGCTTTGTGAGGGGAAAACAACACTTTTTATGCAGAAATCAGGCCTTTGATTGTTGCCCAACCTATTGATGAGTAAAAGTATGTATACTGTTGAACAATGAGTAGCAGTGGACCGCTTTATCCACTACTGTGCCCTCAGATAACTGTTACACCCAAGAGGCGGTCATAATAAACAACCGTTAGTGTGAAATGGCGCACTTCAATCATTGGGCAAAACTTTAGTGGAAATGGTGCAACCAAAGTGCTAAATGAGTGTATTCAAAACTCTGCAACATAATACAAACGCGTAGCCAGGCCATCTTAAAGTCCATATAATTCCACGCTACTAGCTTAAAGGGGGGCAGACTCAAGAAAAATGTCAGGAAGTATTTTTTCATGGAGAGAGTGGTGGATGCTTGGAATGCTCTCCTGCGGGAGGTGGTGGAGAGGAAAATGGTAACGGAATTCAAAGATGCATGAGATAAACATAAAGGAATCCTGTTCCGAGGGAATGGATCCTCAGAAGCTTAGCCGAGATTGGGTGGCAGAGCCGGTGGTGGGAGGCGGGGCTGGTTGGGAGGCGGGGATAGTGCTGGGCAGACTTATACAGTCTGTGCCAGAGCCGGTGGTGGGAGGCGGGGATAGTGCTGGGCAGACTTATAAGGTCTGTGCCAGAGCCGGTGGTTGGGAGGCAGGGCTGGTGGTTGGGAGGCGGGGATAGTGCTGGGCAGACTTGTACGGTCTGTGCCCTGAAAATGACAGATACAAATCAAGGTAAGGTATACACAAAAAGTAGCACATATGAGTTTATCTTGTTGGGCAGACTGGATGGACCGTGCAAGTCTTTTTCTGCCGTCATCTACTATGTTACTATGCTAAAGCCGTAAGTCTTTGAAAAGAACTCTAATAGCTTACAGTTTAAAAGGCTAATATAAAGCAAAAGCATGTTACTTAGCTTTTAAATCTTGGAGTTAACGTCCAGTCAGTGACAAGGCTGCTGAAGACTGGAGGGTGCCAAAGTAGAATATAACTAAGTCCCCCTGACTACGCGGGTTTCAAACTTTCTTCAGGGACTCGGGTGATGGCGTTGTTCTCCATAAGAGTTTGTCTTCACCTGAGACCCTGAAGAAAGTTTGAAACCCGCGGAGTTGGGTGCGTAGACAGGGGGGACTTACTTTTGTTATAGTCTACTCTGGCAAGCTCCAGTCTTCAGCAGCCTTGTCGCCGACCGGATGTTAGCTCCAAGATTTAAAAGCTAAGTAACATGCTTTTGCATTATATTAGCCTTCAAACTCTAAGTTATTGGCGTTCTTTTTAAAGACTTTGGAATTAGTTTTAGGATTTTAAGCTAGTAGCGTGGAATTATATGGACTTCTGTTGGTCTGGCTACGATGTTGCACAGTTTTGAATATACTCATTTAGCACTTTGGATGCATCATTTCACTCTATTAGCAGTCGTTTATTATGACAGCCTCTTCGGTGTAACAGTTATCCGAGGGTATTTCTCTTATTATTTATTAGATGTCTTTTTTCCCGGTTTTGTTTTTGCACATTTTGGTTTTACCAGTGAATTAAGGGATTTTTCCATTAAGTGTTTGGTTATCCACTACTATGTGCTGTCAGGGTCCTATGTAAATAATTTAGATTAAATGGTCTTTTAATTTTAAATCCAAATTCAAGACCAATTAGGTACAGGTGTAGCAGGTATTGCCCTGCCCAGAAGAGCCTGAAATCTATTTTATATCTAACACTGTAGACAGTTAAGCCACAAGAAATTGGTCTGTAACCCTGACTTCCATTGAATCTCAGCTCAACAGCGGGCTACTCATCCACTCTTCCATTTTCTGCTTCTGCATTCCATAGCAAGGCTCCCTCCCAAGTCAGTTCAGACGATTGAAAGGCTAATCTAGTTCTTCCTTTACCAAATTGTATACGTTGGCTTGCAACTAATTATTAATGGGACAAAGTATAACACCATGCATGCAATGGGGCAAAACAGGGACTAAACCCACCTTGCCAGTCGATCTGGGTGAGTTAAGAGCCATATTTTCCACTGAAGGAAATCACAGGTCTATGTTTTCTGCTATTATAAATTGTATAGTCAGTCAGGGTGAAATAGAAAGGAATGTGGGGTAGTGTAGCAGCAAGTATTCAGTAAAGGCCACGAAATGAGATGGTCACTTAGATGTTATTTAAATACTAGGAGAAAAGGCCCGTTTCTGACAGAAATGAAACGGGCGCTAGCAAGGTTTTCCTCGGAGTGTGTGTGTTTTACAGAGTGTGTGTGTGTGAGTGTGTGATACAGAAAGAGTGAATGTGAGTGTGTGTGACAGAGCGAGAGTGAATGTGTGAGTGTGTGTGACAGAGAGTGAGTGTGTGTGTGAGAATGAGAGTGTGTGCCAGGGGCCCCCTCCCTCCCAGTTTCAGGGTCCTGCCGCGCCCCCTCCCTCCCAGTTTTAGGGTGCGCCCCCCTGCAAGTTCCAGTGTCCACTGTCCCTCCCTCCCTCCCTCCCACCCACCCAGTTCCAGGGTCGTTTCCCCCCCTCTCCCCCTCCTCCATCCCAGTTTCTGGGTGCGTCTGGCCCTCCTCCAAGTTCCAGGGTCCGCCCCCCACCTCCAAGTTCCAGTGTGCACTGTCCCTCCCTACCACCCTGTTCCAGGGTCGTTTCCCCCCCCCCTCCCTCCATCCCAGTTTCTGGGTCTGCCTGGCCCCCCTCCAAGTTCCAGGGTCGGGCCCCCGCCAAGTTCCAGGGGCCACCCAGTTCCAGGGTCGTTGCCCCCCCCTCCCTCCCTGTTCCATGGTAGTTGCCCCCTCTCTTTCCCTCCCCTCCAGCCACCCACCTGCAACGTGGTGAAGCTGACTGCGTGGCTGAAGTGAAGGGTTTTTATTTCCTTCATGTTCGTCGCTCTGTAACCATCTCTGTCAGCCCCGCCGCCCTCGACGTCAAAACGTGATTTCGAGGACGTCAAAACGTGATGACGTTGGACTTATCAGAGGCGCGAGGGTGGGGCCGAGAGAGATGGTGACAGAGCGACAAACCTAATGATCCTAACGAACCCTTCACTTGAAGCCACGGAGTCAGCTTCAGAACCTTGAAGGTGCCTTTTATTATAGTAGAGAAAGGGGATGCATCTTATGTAAAATACGTAGCACATAGTATAGCTCTATCATACAGGTACAAACTAGTTTTGAGCAGAATTTGTTTTCAAGTGTGTGAAGATGTGAGAGGTCATGTATTGACCTCCTCATCTACCCCTTAACCAACTTTTACAAACCACACGTCTGGCCTGTATCATTTTATGCACCTTCTGCCAAAATGGATAGTGCTAGAGGGTATCACTCATTGGTGAGAGGCAGTTAGCAAGATTAGCAAGTGTTATGTTATTAATCGGTATTATGTTTATGCACAAATGAGCTATGTATGTATTATCCTGGGTTGTACTAAACCACAGTATTATAGCACTATATAAGAGACAGCACAAATCTTGTAGGTCAGACAGAGAATCTGATTGCTGAATCCCTGTCTCTCAGTGCCGATACAACAAACACTGTTTCGAATTGCTCAGGGATACTGGGTACCACTTTGTACCAGGTAAGACATTTGTTCTTACTGCATGAGGTGGTGTGTGGCTGGCTTTTCTCTCTGGTTCCTTCAAGTGCCTCTTGATCTCCCTCTTTGCTTTCCTCCTGCTACTGTAAAGTCAATATAGCATTATAACAACTGTGAAGGCGGTTTATTTAACTGAATAATTTGGCCAAATACTTCTGCTTCTACTTTTGATATTTCCATCTCACTGCTAGAAATTTTTATGTTCTAATCTCAGTGTTTCATTCAGGGTTGTTTCAGGAATACCCTTCTTTCCAGTTTGAAGGCACCTCGAGCCCCCTCTGGGTGATACCCCTCTTTCCTGGTAGAAAGGCTCATGGATCTGTCCCATTACCATCCTCATCCTACCACAATACAATCTTTATCTTCAGCTGCCCTGAGCCCTCCTCCCCCAACCCCCAGTAGCCACCAATACTGCGCTGAAGGAGGGGATAGAGCCAGTGTTTTTTTTTTTTGTTACATTTGTACCCCACGCTTTCCCACTCATGGCAGGCTCAATGCGGCTTACATGGGGCAATGGAGGGTTAAGTGACTTGCCCAGAGTCACAAGGAGCTGCCTGTGCCTGAAGTGGGAATCGAACTCAGTTCCTCTGTTCCCCAGGACCAAAGTTCACCACCCTAACCACTAGGGAGGCGGGGATAGTGCTGGGCAGACTTATACGGTCTGTGCCCTGAAGAGGACAGGTACAAATCAAAGTAGGGTATACACAAAAAGTAGCACATATGAGTTGTCTTGTTGGGCAGACTGGATGGACTGTGCAGGTCTTTTTCTGCCGTCATCTACTATGTTACTATCTCCACCTCCTACTACAGAATCAGAAGCCAACTGTTCACCTTCTAGTTTCCTTGCTCCAGAGCAGCTTCAGCCCCTGGGAGTTGGAAGGAGGAATCAATATAAACTACTGTTCACCCTCTTTAATATTCCACTATTAGTTTTCCTTGTGATCATGAGGGGATTCAATAGTGGACACCTGCTGATTCCTCTCCCCTCCTTAGAAATCTGATCTGACGTCCCCTCCTAGTTCTCCTGCCATGTGTGGGGTGTGTGTGTGTGTCTGTTGGGGGGGGGGATTTACTTGGAGGAACTTTTCTGCATTTCTACTACTCGCCCCCCTCCTTCCCTCATCTCTAATCCACTGACGAAAGCATGTAGAAGACTACTAAGGGCAGCATCTGTGCACAAAGTACAATTTTCTATCAGGAGGGGTGTGGTGGTCACCACAGAGCCCCATACGAGAATTCTGCGGGCACAGTTATCCTGCCTTTTACCTAGATGGGCGTGGTCACCGCGGAATTCGAGGAAGGTAATGGTATATGCAGTACGTCAGTTTAGTTAATTATATTAGGGCTAAAACTCATAGCGAATTCATGGGGGGGGGGCCTCTGTCTGTTAGCAAAACCAGCCACTTACTGCGAGCATAGGAGCCAACGTTTCAAAATTATTGGGGGTGCTAAGCCCAATGGAAATGACCCCATCCATGGACACATACAAAGAATTTTCTCAATATTGGGGGTGCTCAAGCACCCACAGAGTCGGCTCCAATGACTGCGAGCATTTTTCAAGGGCGCCCTTTAAGAAGTCCCACAGAAAAGCAAACGGATCAGATCACAGGATAATGGGGTTTAGGGGCCGAAATCTGCAGTGTCACAGTTATGCTCTCATATCACCGTTTAAATAGCAGTGCTCGTACTTACTAAAGCCAAACTGGGAGCTCAGGAAAAGAACAAAGCCATAAATAGCTCTTTCTGGCAAAGGCGATGGTGAATTTTCAACCATGGCGTTCTTCCTTATCTGCAGACAGAAATGTATTTAAGCAATATTAGCAGTTGTTTCTTAAAGCCACAGAAAAGAATACATCTTTATTGCTATTACTTTCTGTTCTTGTGAGTGAGCTCGTGGCTTTTTTTTATGTAACAACATCTGGATCTGGCCTGGGTATCACGTTTGTAAGGTCTATAAGGAATGTTACGCTCTCACCTGTTAAGATGCAAGGAAATAGAGAGCTCCAGAGCCCACGGCCCCCACAAAACCACTCTACCTAATACTACATCCAACTTTGGGGGGAAGCTTGATTATTCATGTTAGCCAATCACTAAACTCCGAGTTGTCTATGCGAAAAACGCTGATAATTTGTTAGGGGCTGACTACGGCACCTTCTTGCCTGCCATTTTTACTAGTGGAAAAATAATTGTGATGACGTAATTTTCGGGAAGGACGCGATGCGGACCAATGAAAAATGGGAGGAAACCAAGGAGGTTTGATTGAGAACAGGAGACGGCACGAGTCATGACGTCAAAATAGTGAAGCCGCGGCAGCCGCCTAAGTTTCCCCTTCCCTGCGCAGTCATGCCCCAGTGAAAGGAGAGTTTATTTCTACTTCCATTTAATTTCAGTATATTTTATCATCTTTATAACACCAGGCTTCCCGAGGCAGATTACAACAACGGTTAAGATGAACCCATCAGGAAACAGGATATCCTCACTGAAATGTGGCTATCTGTATTGTATACAAGAAGAAAAATGAGCACAAACTGCAGTTTATAATTGCTCTTTCTTCTAGCTACAATAATTTTTTGAAGCTGCTTTAGTGATAGTCAACAGTTATTTCTTTTCTCTACCTTTTAAGGCACTGCTTATCCAACTGACACAGTCAGCTTTAGTCTTGTCACAGATGGACCAACAATAAAGAACGACAACGTGGATGCAGCTCATAGGTTTGCTTGCTTTGTTTCGAGTGTACGACAATGACGGCTGCGCGGAGTGGAAACAGAGACTAACCACGTTGGCTTCCTTCCTTAGAGCGGACTAGATAGGCTCACTTCCACTCCTATTAAACCTTGGAGCGGCGCGCACAGGCTTGGCCGGGCGCGTTCTGTTGACGTCACATAAAACCTCGTCAAGCAAAAGAGCACACTAACGTGTGTGGCGGAAGCGCTCGGAC